>NC_041396.2:132243446-132262855 GCF_900747795.2 Erpetoichthys calabaricus | reverse complement strand
CTTCCTCATTAAGCAATTGGGTTGGAACAAAAATCTTCAGCCACTGTTGCCCTCCACTGATCTAAAGATTTAGGAAGTATCTTGTATTGCTAAAAGGATGTGACCTCCATCCATTTTCCAACCCGCTGAATCCGAATACAGGGTCACGGGGGTCTGCTGGAGCCAATCCCAGCCAACACAGGGCACAAGGCAGGGAACCGATCCCGGGCAGGGTGCCAACCCACCGCAGGACACACACAAACACACCCACACACCAAGCACACACTAGGGCCAATTTAGAATCGCCAATCCACCTAACCTGCATGTCTTTGGACTGTGGGAGGAAACCGGAGCGCCCGGAGGAAACCCACGCAGACACGGGGAGAACATGCAAACTCCACGCAGGGAGGACCCGGGAATCGAACCCAGGTCCCCAGGTGTCCCAACTGCGAGGCAGCAGCGCTACCCACTGCGCCACCGTGCCGCCCCAGGATGTGACCTAAAATATTTAAATAATATGGTTTTCATTACAGGCATATGTAAAAGTAAAGTTCTACTTGTTTGTTTTAAAGTGCAAATAAATTCAAAGCCAGCAAAACAACTTTGAAAGGATTATAGTATGCTTTTGCGTAAAAAGTGATCAGTTCACTCCAAAGTAACATGCGAGGGCTGTCTTGAAAGCTGATAATCCTGAGGATTTCTGTTATCTTATTGGACAAAAACCTGTCAGTCACTTTAATATAAAAATATGGTGTCTAATCTACTACAAACACAGATTGACATGTACAGTATCTGTTGACAAGGAAATTGTCCTATCAAGCGATCACTACAGCTTATAGAGGCTGATCCATGAAGTTTATAAAACCAGACCTCTCCTCTTCTGAAAGCTGATATGCTGAAGATTTTGACCTGTACATCACTTTGGTATGTAAACACATACTAAGGAAAAACCAAACTCACAGCATGCGCAGTGTAAGTTCTCTTTTAAGCAATCGCTATGACATACAGTGATGAATGTACAACAATTTGAAAGCTCCCCCTCCTTTTACTTTATAAATAAAAACTTGAAACAAAGATCATAGTTATCAAGTATAAACCTCCTTCACACTTGAGTAGGTTGTGCAGTGGTCATTTTGAAAGGCAGTGATGACAAAGAAAAGAAGAAAATATATTTTGTAACACTAGAATTACCAAAGCCTATGAAAAAACTTGTAAACCTAGCCTACCTTAAATCTGTTTGCACCTCTCCGTCAGCGTCTTTTGTTTTGTAAATGTGTCGATAAGCACAAGCAGCAAGCAACCTACTATCCCATTCCCCCCACCGCCACAGAAATGGCAAAAATCGCTCTACCAGCTCAATAATATATCGTTATTTGGAGCACATACATTTCATGTGTGTTCCGTGTCTACATGCCCGTGCCGATCAAACAGAGGAAGCTCTGCAGTCTACTTGTGACTTTACGCTGTAGGACGATAAGTAAATAAATACTTATTATTTTTAAAAGTCATTATTTATTGGTTCTAATTTAGAAGGCTAAGTAATGCCTACAAATCTGCATTAAAAGAGAAACAATAACAATGCACATATTAGCAAATTTCATTAATTCTACACCAATACTCAGTACAAGTAAGGGACACTGAGCAGTCTAATTAAGAAACTATGCATTTCAAGGCAAGAATCGCCTCTGGTCAAACCCTGTTGTCACTATAGATATCCAGGACTATGTCCCATATGAGGTGAAAATAGTATTGATAGAAATAGTATGAATTTAATCATTCATAAGTGAAAACATGTTGATGTTTCCTTGTAGCTGTTGCCCAGTATGTGTGTATTAGGCAGACAGATACTTTGTAATTTTACTAAAAGTGAAAAATATTCTGAATATTGCTACTTTTCTCCCGCAGATTCTGAAAAGAGGCTGCCAAGCAAATGACCGTGATGGCTTAACTGATATGACTCTTCTCCATTATACCTGCAAAGCTGGAGCTCCAGGCATTGGTGAGTAATAGAGTTATTAAACTTAATACATACATATGTTGAACATTTATCTTCTCATATAATTAATGAACTTGTGACAAGGTCAAGAAAATTAATGTAGAGTAATATCTGCCTTTTAAATCCATATTGTTCTATTTTAATAAAATTAAAATATTTGGACTTTGAATGTTTGATTTTATGCTGTGGCAAATTATATAATTCAAACATTGCCTCCATTTCATGTTTAACATTAAAAAGCACATTGTACATGTTCAGCTTCCCTATAAAATGGCAAGTCATAAGTGTTAAACCACAATTTCAAAATGCCTATTCTTTTCTTGCTTGAGAAATATATGGGTTTTCTATGCGTGGGGAGTGTTTTAGGCAATAAAAATACAAATCGTCTTGGTACAATATACAAAAGAGAATCTGTTACCATGTTAGTGTTAGTGAATATTCTCCTGTATAATCACATTTAAACAAGTTAGCAAATGTACACATGGCTTAATATTCTGGTGCATTTGGAGACTTGGATAACTAATTTCAAAGCTGGATCATTTAAAATTTTTAATTCACATAGTCATTTATAACATTTATTTTTAATTAATAATTTTAGAACGATGATTCATATATAAAAATAAAAGAATGCAGTTACATGTGTCATTTAACACTAAATACATGCTTGTTAACAGTGTTTTGTGTACCACATTGTTAAAAACATAGTACAAATAGGCTTTAATGGCTCTATAGCTTTCATAGACAGCACATTCCAGTTCAAGTGATATAAAAATGACACCCATTTTTGTCAAAATTAAGAGTGAGTGTCATTTTTCATTTCACTAATAATGAATATGATGAAACTAATCACCCAGCACGAAACTGTGTAAACAGTGGGATGTGCTATCAAGCTATCATGTAAAATATGAAGGAGTATATTCCCAGTTGCGACACAAGTATTGAGGAAAATCTCATATGTTCCAAGGGAAGGTGGTAGTGGATAACAGTACATTGCATCCAAATGAGCACGATTTGGTATGAAGTTTTACATGCTTTTAGCATGCCCTGGATATACAGTATCTGGAACTTGAATGTTTACAATAGTAGATGGACCCAGTGGGATACCAAGTATACTTATTACGGCATCACTACATCATCTGTGCTGTCGCTGGCAGACCCTTTGCTTAACCAAGGTAACTAACCTGAACTACCTAAGATTTTACTTCAAAGCAAAATTGATGCATAGAGCACTGTATGACCAGACCACCATGATTTGCCTGGTGACTGTGATCCTGTGTAGTAGATGCATGGCAAAATGATTGAAATTAAGTGGAAGATAGGACAAGATAGACATCTGCCTCCTAAGCACTGTTCACAGTGCAGCAATTGCCAAAGTTGATGTTAAGAGGAAATGCGAAAGTCACTATGCCTTGAGCTGTGGTAGGCTACAATAACACAAGATGGTGTGGGTCAGGCTCTGACATTGTACCATGTCATGTTTAAGGATAAAAAAAAAATTATATGCTGGTGAATTTTTCAAAACATTTCACACAAAGCACATATACAAAATCTGGATCAGTATAGTAGTAGATACTAGACATGTCTTTCCTAATGTGATTATGTTTCTGTTACACATAATACCATTTTTTGTTGTTAAAAAAAATGAACGCTTTTGCCTCATTTTTCTTTAGATAAATATAACATTCATTTCATATCATTTCATATTTCATTACAGAAATTCTGTGTGACCCCAATTTGTCTGCATTGATTAATTTATTATACTACAGCCCAGAACCTTCAGTTTTTATAAACAATATAAATTAAGATTGTTCAATTTTATAATGTGGAATTAGGTAGGATTTCTTTTATCATATATTTATCTGCAATTCCCACTGAAACTGCTGTCTACTTCCATAACGAGTCATAGTTTTGGGGAATTATAAACAAATGATTGAACAAAAATAGTATTGGTTCATGAAGAGCATGTCATACTTTGTATTACTGATACCTACTCATCAATTTTATATGTAATATATTTTACATCTGTAACATTTCCTTGTTCGAGGTAAATTGTGAAAAAGATCATGTTATCTTTTATGAGTAGCTTTGTAAGTCAGCCTAAATCTGACCAGTTGTGTTTACCTGTCTCACAGCAATTCACATACCTATAAATCATAAGAACACAAAAATATAAACAACTATCCATCCATCCATCCATTTTCCAACCCGCTGAATCCAAACACAGGGTCACGGGGGTCTGCTGGAGCCAATCCCAGCCAACACAGGGCACAAGGCAGGAACCAATCCTGGGCAGGGTGCCAACCCACCGCAGTATAAACAACTATTTAAATATATCTTTATTAATTGGTAATGTTTTTTATGCAACGTGTACTAAGCAAATTAATATTTCAGTATTTTGCTAGGCTTTGTCCTGTTTATTAATTGGATATGTAGAGGGGGTATCTGGTAAGATCTGATAACACATCATTATAGTATGGACTCCACCATTAATAATTTATCGCATAATAAATGTTAATATGTGTATATGTCATACTTACCTGCACCAGTCCTTAAATATAAAGCGCCTCAAAAGAAGAGAGAATGGAAGTCATATCACAATTACTTACCTGTGAATCACCTCACTTTTGTACCAGACAGTATGCTGCAGTTCATAAAAGTTACTAAGTTGCTACTTAATGTAGTAACATTAACTCGCAGAGAGTAAATATGTAGGAGGACCACGAGTAAGCAGCTCATGCAGAATACACTTATGTAAAATGTTAATTTCAGAGATGGAACAAGTGATACTGCATCAGGCCTATCTTCTATAATACGCTATCGTGGCTGTTCGTTTGTCTGTCCAGGCTTTTAAATCACCTGGAGCTCGCAAACCGATTCACCTATTGACTTGAAATTTGGTACACATATACTACGTGATATCTACTATCCGCATTTGGGGTGATGATTTTATTACTCTTTTTTTATTTTTATTTTATTTTATTGTAGAATCAACTCTCGGCAGCATGCAGCAGGGCGGCTGTGTGGCGTATGTGTACAGGTGCCGTTCTCATTCCCTACCACCTTCGCTAATCATTCTTGAGGCAGATTGAAGACTTAAGTGCCAGATTAAGTGAAAGATTAAAGAAAACGTAAAAGTAATTGCAACACAAAAACTAACTTAATCAGTTTTAACGCGAAAAGATGCCGACTAAAGAAGAGAAGAAACGTGCCGCTAGGGTGGAGTAAAGAAGAGCTGCTCAGGAAGCAGCAAGCGCATCAACCTCTGAGCAAACGAATGCTAAACGTACAGAGAAAGAGGATGAATACTATGAATGCTCAAGTGAAGTATATTCACTGCACGTTATCGTGCAGTGCGCCATTACTGGTATAATATAGTACTAGTTTGTAAGGTGGAACATTTAACACAGATTATGAATATCTACACTAATATATTATACTGGCTGCATTATTCTTGTGGATTTGGAAGAGTAGTACTATGTAACTTTACACTAATTTGAATGTTTGTAATGACCTGCTGGAAATACCTTGATAGGACGAAAAAGCTTAGGCCAAGTTATCCCTATAGTCTGCTCACAAAAATTTCCGAGTCTTCCATAATCAATGATGAAATAAAAATATAAAACTAAAACAATAAAATATTGTCTGCGGTGGGCTGGCGCCCTGCCCGGGGTTTGTTTCCTGCCTTGTGCCCTGTGTTGGCTGGGATTGGCTCCAACAGATCCCTGTGACCCTGTAGTTAGGATATAGCGGGTTGGATAATAGATGGATGGATGGATAAAATATTGTAAATCAAAGTGAATATATATATATATATATATATATATATATATATATATATATATAATATAGTAAATGTATGTATTAGAAAGTGGCCCAAAATATAAAGTTAATTAAAAAATAAAGACAACCAAATATTTTACACAAAAAATTCCCCTGCATTGTTCCCTTATTTAATTAACACTCTGTTCCATACAAAAAATATTCACCCAAACAATCATTACACAAAAATATAACAAACCTAACACAAAGTCCCAATTGAAACAGTGACTGAGAATAAGGTGGAAAATGTTGAAGCTGGCCTAAGTCTTTGAAGTAAAATGGATGGAAGATTGCCTGAAAATAATTATGCTACCACAAAGTAAATAGAGGAGAAAAAAAAGCCATAACAGTCTCGCCAATTTCCGTCCCAATGGTTATGAATTTCTTCCCATGTAGAAACCATAGAAAATGCCATTTTGTTAAACTGTTGTGAGTTAGATACAGGACGTCCCTCAGCTCTGGTAGCAGGCATTCAAAAAAAATAAAACTGTCTTGGCGAGAAACCAAGATGGAGGTCTGAAACTCCCTATATATAGAAGTAATCTGGAAATTGTTTTACCAGAAATAGGAAGTCCCACCTTAAAGGGTCAGCAGCTGTTACTTATGTGTCTTTCCCATTCTGTTTCAATGGGTTATTACTTCTACAAAATTAACAATTTACTGTTCTTTAAAAGGACAAAAAGCTGGCAGAAATAATTGAATAGACCAAACAAATGGCAAAAATCACGTAGCATTACTACATGTTTATATTTAACAGATGTTTGAAAACAGTTGCATTTCTGTTTCTTACTTTTAAAGAATTGTGCTGTCTAATAAGCAGCTAGGTCAGGGGTCGGCAACCCGCGGCTCTGGAGCCACATGCGGGTCTTCAGCCTCCTTGCAGTGGCTCCCTTTGGCCTTGACAAAAAAATAAAAACCATGAAAATGAATAATGGCAATTTCTTAATTTAACTTGTATTTATATATATATATATATATATATATATATATATATATATATATATATATATATATATATATATATATATATGTTTATTTACTACTACTGTTATACATTTAACATCTAATTTAGAGAGTTTAATTCTGCGTGGACAGAAGCATTTGCCTTCACCGCCAACGACGCTGGCTTACCGGTGTGCTTAATATGTGGCGATAAATTATCGAACACACAAAAAATGTAACGTTGAAAGACATTTTCAAAACAAGCTCTCAGCATTCACTGAAAATAAGCGAAAAGATAAGCGAAAGAGAGCAATTTCGGAACTGCAACGGAAAGCTGAACAGAGCAAACATGCTTTCAAAAAGTGGATCACTTCTACACAGTCAACTACAGCCGCTAGTTTTGTGGCAGCTCAACAGATCGTAAGGAGGGGTAAGCCGTTCACAGACGGAGAATACATGAAAGAATCGTTCATAAAAATATCAGAGCATCTATTCTCCGACTTTAAAAACAAACGGGAAATTGTTCAGAAAATGCAAGCTGCATTTAGAGAAAGATTCAGTGAGTTCAGAAAGGAAAAACACACACTCTCTCCTTCCCTGTCACACCCCTGGACATCGACCCATCCCTGCTGAACACATCCGCATTCACAGGAGTAAGCCCGATCTAGAAATTGAACTGGACGACATAGCAGATAAAGATTAATGGGTGTCCAAGTTCAAATGCCTGACAGCGGATCTTGAAGAAGTCACCCGTCAGAAGGCTACTCTCGCTAAAGAGCACAAATGGAGTGATATTGAAAACCTCCCCAAACCCGACAAATTTGTTTTCGACACATGGAGTGCCATTCCCGAAACGTATATGAACATGAAAAAATATGCATTTGGAGTCCTGTCCATCTTTGGCACAACATACTTAAGTGAGCAAGTTTTCTCAAGCATGAACTTCATAAAGTCCAAATATCGCTCCTGCCCTCACACATGAGAGCCTGCAGTCCTGTGTGAAGGTCAAAGTCACATTGTACAGCCCCGACATAGAGATGATCAGCAGCGAACTTCAGAACAGAAGTCACTTTAAACAGGTGACAACAATAGTATTTAATAGGCTATTATTTTTCAGAAAAACAAAACACATTCATTTCGGACCCGGAGCTGATGTAGGTTTTTTTGTATATTCAGGTGCTTCAGTTGATTCAGCACACTGAAATGGAATTTAATGTTTACTTTTTTAAAGCTGCTAAGCTACAGCTAAATGTTTTATTTATATTAAAGTGGGCTAGTTTTTATTTTAATTTTACACAGGTATAGGAAGGACCCAAATAGGCCTGCATAGTTCAGTTTAATTTATTTCCAAGTAGCCCTACACATGCACACTGCACTTCTGTTTGTTGTATTCCGTGGTTGTAACATGTAAAATCTAAAAAAAGATTAAAACTTTTAAAAGTTTATAAGCTGTGTTATGTTTTGCGGCTCCAGAGTATTTTTCTTTGGAGGAAGAGGGGGCAAAATGGCTCTTTTGATAGTGAAGGTTGCAGACCCCTGAGCTAGGTAAATGATTTTAAAAACTGATTCTGAACAAGACTGAAAGCTTCCAGCCAACTGGCAGTAGTTTATTAACACTAGAATCCCTGAAGCCTATAAAAAAAACTCATAATGCTAGGCCACGTTGTATTCTTTTACACCTTTTTCATCAAGGTCTTTTGTTTTGCAAATGTGTTGATCAGCACTGGCAGCAGGCAGGCTGCTATCCCATCTCCTACCGACGCAGGTTTAGTTCTCCCAGCTCAAGTCTGTTAATCTGGGTGTGAGGTGCCTTGAATTGTATAGGTTAAATAATATATAAATAAATACAATATAGTATACTACATTGCTTGCGTACTGAAGTGTCAGCATGCACTTTTCGTGGCATTACACATGTACTTTGTGAGCCTGTCTGTGTCAATCAAACACAGGAAGCTCTGCAGTCTACTTGTGACTTTACGCTGTAGGAAGATAAGTA
Source organism: Erpetoichthys calabaricus (assembly GCF_900747795.2). Taxonomy (NCBI): domain Eukaryota; kingdom Metazoa; phylum Chordata; class Cladistia; order Polypteriformes; family Polypteridae; genus Erpetoichthys; species Erpetoichthys calabaricus. Next base: position 132,254,123 of record NC_041396.2, on the reverse strand, counting down.
AATAAATCAAGGTAAATAACATTCAATCTGGCTTTTACATAAGTAACATGTAAATGTTTTTCATGTAAAGACCATAAGAAAACATAATCAAACATGGGACTTCTCACGATACTTTGGTGAACTTTGTAAGCACTGCTTTTTCTTTGAAGGACACGCGTCTGGCACATTGACTTGCAGGATGATGCCCGACCTGTTGCTGCATCCAAAAAGTGCCATCTTTCGCATTTTCGCCTGGTGCAGCTGTGTTGTTCTTATGTGTGAGTGGACGTTTCTTACGGGGAGGGCTTCTGTTGTCTTTCTCCAATGTAGAACCCTCATAATCATCTGAGTTCACCTTTGTTATAGCACGTCTTTATGTGAAAACCGCAGTGTCAGAACGGGGGGAGTGTGAACGTGACTGGGAGAATAAAACTGAATAATAATAATATAAAAAAATGCTAACTTTTACAAGTACCATAAATTTGCACTGGCTGTTACAGACTCAAATCAAATGTATGTTTGTATTCTATAATAGTAAGAATAAGAGCAGCTCACTTCTCAAAACGGAGGTGTCCAGGATTGAACCGGCAACCTCTTTATTACCAGTCAGCAGTTCTTACTGCTGCGCCACCAAAGTGGTCATATTAAGGACGCGTCAATGTCGCACCCTAACGCGAGTTCTTTTTCTGCAGATATATTCTTGAATAAAAGCGCACTTGTTTTGTTGTACTTGTATCTTTTGTGAAAGTGTTTATTTGATATTTGGACTTCATGTCTACATTTTGTCAATTACAGTAATCCCTCCTCCATCGCGGGGGTTGCGTTCCAGAGCCACCCGCGAAATAGGAAAATCCGCGAAGTAGAAACCATATGTTTATATGGTTATTTTTAGAATGTCATGCTTGGGTCACAGATTTGCGCAGAAACACAGGAGGTTGTAGAGAGACAGGAACGTTATTCAAACACTGCAAACAAACATTTGTCTCTTTTTCAAAAGTTTAAACTGTGCTCCATGACAAGACAGAGATGACAGTTCTGTCTCACAATTAAAAGAATGCAAACATATCTTCCTTTTCAAAGGAGTGCAAAGCAAGCAGTCAAAAAAAAAATCAATAGGGCTTTTTGGCTTTTAAGTATGGGAAGCACCGCCGGTACAAAGCTGATGAAGGCGGCAGCTCACACCCCCTCTGTCAGGAGCAGGAAGAGAGAGAGAGAGAGCCACAGAAAAACAAAGTCAAAAATCATTACGTGCTCTTTGAGCTTTTAAGTATGCGAAGCACCGTGCAGCATGTCCTTCAGGAAGCAGCTGCACACAGCCCCCCTGCTCACACCCCCCTACGTCAGCGCAAGAGAGAGAGAGAGAGAGAAAGTAAGTTGGGTAGCTTCTCAGCCATCTGCCAATAGCGTCCCTTGTATGAAATCAACTGGGCAAACCAACTGAGGAAGCATGTACCAGAAATTAAAAGACCCATTGTCCGCAGAAACCCGCGAAGCAGCGAAAAATCCGCGATATATATTTAAATATGCTTACATATAAAATCCGCGATGGAGTGAAGCCGCGAAAGGCGAAGCGCGATATAGCGAGGGATCACTGTATTACCAAAACATGAAAAACATTTCTGTTTTAACAATGTGTTTACATAGATTGTTGTAGATACGGAACACACATGAAATGCATTTATTCCAAATAACGATATATTATTTACCCTATGCAACTCGGGGCAACTCACACGCAGGTAAACAGACTACAGCTGAGAGAACCTTCTGCCCTTTCTGCATTGGTGGGGGGATGGGATAGCAGGCTGCTTGCTTATTGTGCTTATCGACACATTTACAAGACAAAAGATGGTGACGGAGAGGCGCAAAGGGATTTAAGGTGGCCCAGCTTTGGCAATTCTAGTGTTAAAGTGACCCGGGAGTTTTTTCGTAGGCTTCAGAGATTCTAGTGTTAATAAATATTCCCCTTTTGCATTGTATCATTATTATTGCTCCTTTTATTAGTATTATTAGCCATCATCTTTTCTTGAGATCACATTTAATTGACCGTCATTTGGGGTTCAATGGTCCTAATGTTGTAAAAAACATAAATTGAAAACGAGCCTTGTCAGTTGTCCTCAAATTCTTTCTCTGTTCTGACTTGTTTAAAACTGAGCAGACGGGAAAATAAAGCTTAAATCTCTGCCTTGCCATAATACAGGTAAGCACATTTGAGAAAGAAGATGAAATCCTTAAATTGACAGATGTTATTCAATCAAGTAATGAGATATTTAATTTATTAATACTTTACAATATTTTATGAAGCTGAAAATTAATGAGTTCACTACGAAGAAAAGACGCTGTCACAGTCAAATCTGCCACAAGCACTGATCGTGCTGTCCTGTGGCTCGACTGACTAAGGCAGTTGCTTTTTGTATTCTGCACATAGTGCAAACCCTGAGTTCACGTTGGATTAACACTAGAATTACGAGAGCCTATGAAAAAACTCGTAGATCCATCCCACCTTAAATCTCTTCACACTTCTCCATCAGCGTCTTTTGTCCTGTAAATTTGTTGATAAGCACAAGCAGTCTACTATCACATCCCCCACCGCCGCACAGTTTTCTCAGCTCAAATCTGTTTACCTGCGTGTCAGTTGCCTGGAGTTGTATAGAGTGAGAAGTCAAGCAAAATGACACCTTTTATACATACTATATCGTTATTTGGAACACATGCATTTCGTGTGTGTTCCATGTCTGCAAAGATCTATGTAAACACATCGTTAAAACAGAAACGTTTTTCATGTTTTAGTAATAATTGATAAAATGTAGACATGAAGTTTATAATGTGTGAAGCCTAAAGTCCAAATATCAAAGAAACACTTTCACAACAGGTACAAATATACCTGAACAAATGCACTCAGTCAGTCTGTAACAGCCGGTGTAAATGTGTGATACTTGTAAAGGTTAGCTTTGCTTTGTTTTTTTTTAATTTAGTTTCATTCTCTGTCGCATTCACGATTCTACCCTAACCCCCCCCCCCCCCCATCTGACACTGCTGTTTTCACATAAAGTCGCGCTATAGCTCAAATGTTATTTATATGGATCACATAAAGACACGCTATAGCTCGCTATAGCTGAAGTGTTTTTATTTGGATCACATAAAGACGCGCTACAGCTCGCTATAGCTGAAGTGTTTTTATTTGGATCACATAAGGACGCGCTATAGCTCGCTATAGCTCAGATGTTATTTATTTGGATCACATAAAGACGCGCTATAGTTCAAATGTTATTTATTTGGATAACATAAAGTCGCGCTATAGCTCAAAATTTTATTTGGATCACATAAAGACGCGCTACAGCTCACTATAGCTCAAGTGTTTTTATTTGGATCACATAAAGACGCCCTACAGCTCGGTATAGCTCAAGTGTTTTTATTTGGATCACATAAAGACGCGCTATAGCTCGCTATAGCTCAAATGTTATTTATTTGGATCACATAAAGACGTGAAATAGCTCAAAATTGTATTTGGATCACATAAAGACGCGCTACAGCTCGCTATAGCTCAAGTGTTTTTATTTGGATCACATAAAGACGCGCTATAGCTCAAATGTTATTTATTTGGATCACATAAAGACGCGCTATAGCTCAAATGTTATTTATTTGGATCACATAAAGACGCGCTATAGCTCAAATGTTATTTATTTGGATCACATAAAGACGCGCTATAGTTCAAATGTTATTTATTTGGATCACATAAAGACGCGCTATAGCTCAAATGTTATTTATTTGGATCACATAAAGACGTGCGATAGCTCGCATGTTATTTATTTCGCCAACGCTACACCTTCCAGATCTAAACACTAGCGTGGTGTATGTGCCCAAAAAAAGTCTAACTGCATTCTCGTACCATTGCTTGTGTACTAAAGTGTCAGCAGGTATTTTTCGTGACATTACACATGTAATTTGTGAGCATGCCTTTGACGATCAAACAGAGGAAGCTCTGCAGTTCACTCGTGACTTTATACTGTAGATCTGGCTCTTACATACAAAGGACGGTGGATGTGCCCAAAACATTAACATTTATATGTTACTTACATAAAAGCCAGAGCTAATGTTATTTACCTTGAGTTATATACTTACATGACGAGGGTTCTACATCGGATCAAGAATGTACTTTTGCCATCGCTGTACTTTGTATATGTACATGGGAAGCTCTGCACTCGAGACTTTACGCTGTAGGACGTAAGTAAATAAATAATGGTAAATAGGTAAATTGAATGTTATTTACCTTGAGTTATTTACTTACATGACGACGGTTCTACATCGGATCTGGCTTTTATGTAAGTAACATGTAAATGTTAATGTTTTGGGCACATGCACCGTCCTTTGTATGTAACAGCCAGATCTACAGCGTAAAGTCATGAGTGCAGAGCTTCCCATGTACATATACAAAGTGCAGCGATGGCAAAAGTGCATTCTTGATCCGATGTAGAATCGTCGGCATGAGTTGAGTATACCTCTGTTATAGTGCGTCTATGTGAAAACAGCAGCGTCAAATGCGGGTTGGGGGGGGGGGGGGGGGGGTTCATTTTGCTTGACTTCACACTTTATACAACTCCAAGCTACTGACACGCAGGTAAACAGATTTGAGCTGAGAAAACTGTGCGCCGATGGGGGATATGATAGCAGGCTGATTGCTGTTTGCTGCTTATCGACACATTTACAAGACAAAAGACGCTGATGGAGAAGTGTGAAGCGATTTATGGTGGGACGGATCTACGAGTTTTTTCGTAGGCTCTGGTAATTCTAGTGTTAAAGAGTCACCTAGATTAAAAAAAAAAAACAAAAAAAACAGGAATGATATACAGTAATCCCTCCTCGATCGTGGGGGTTGCGTTCCAGAACCCCCCGCAAAAGGTGAAAATCCGCGAAGTAGAAACCATGTGTTTATATGGTTATTTTTATATTGTCATGCTTGGGTCACAGATTTGCACAGAAACACAGGAGGTTGCAGAGAGACAGGAACTTTAGTCAAACACTGCAAACAAACATTTGTCTCTTTTTCAAAAGTTTAAACGTGCTCCATGACAAGACAGAGATGACAGTTCCGTCTCACAATTAAAAGAATGCAAACATATCTTCCTCTTCAAAGGAGTGCGCGTCAGGAGCAGATAATGTCAGAGAGAGAGAGAAAAAAGCAAACAATCAAAAATCAATAGGGCTGTTTGGCTTTTAAGTATGCGAAGCACCACCGGACAAAGCAGCTGCAAGGAAGAGAGCAATGTGAAGGTAGTCTTTCAGCATTTTTTAGAGGAGCGTCCGTATCCTCTAGGCCAGTATGCGAACAGCCCCTCTGCTCACACCCCCTCCGTCAGGAGCAGAGAATGTCAGAGAGAATGAGAGAGACAGAGAAAAACAAACAATCAAAAATCAATACGTGCCGTTTGAGCTTTTAAGTATGCAAAGCACTGTGCGGGAAGCATGTCGCTTGACAAAGCAGCTGCATGGAAGGGAGTAATGTGAAGATAATCTTTCAGCATTTTTAGATGAGCGTCTGTATCATCTAGGGGTGCGAACAGCCCCCCTGCTCGCACCCCCTCTGTCAGGAGCAGAGAATGTCAAGAGCTAGAGAGAAAGAGAAAAGCAAACAATCAAAAATCAATACGTGCTGTTTGATCTTTTAAGTATGCGAAGCACCATGCGGGAAGCATATCCCTTGACAAAGCAGCCACATGTAAGCCCAGCAAGGAAGGGAGCAATGTGAAGGTAGTCTTTCAGCGATTTTTGAGGAGCAGCCGTATCTTCTAGGGGTGTGAACAGCCCCCGTGCTCACAATATATTTGACGAGTTTTATTTAATACGTATTAAACGCTCTGGTTGGGTAGCTTCTCAGCCATCTGCCAATAGCATCCCTTGTATGAAATCAACTGGGCAAACCAACTGAGGAAGCATGTACCAGAAATTAAAAGACCCATTGTCCACAGAAATCCGCGAACCAGCAAAAAATCCGCGATATATATTTAAATATGCTTACATATAAAATCCGCGATAGAGTGAAGCCGCGAAAGTCGAAGTGCGATATAGCGAGGGATTACTGTATTTATAACCTAACTTGACAAAAATAATTTTGAGAGATACTGTGGAAGGATCGCAATAGAGATCTGTTCTGGAATCATCCCCGCTTAGAACATCAAAATGCAATGACCAATTTGTGGAAGGCAGCTCGCATATTTATAATAATCCATCTTCTATTCATTGCCATTTCACGTCTATGAATCCCGCCATTGAAAAGGATGATAGCAAATCTACTCTGGCAGATCAGCAGGACACTTCAAGCTGAGCGCTATAAATCTTAATACTAGAAGCCGTGAAGCTTATAATAAAACTCGTAATCCCGGCCCACCTTAAATTCCTTTTGCACCTATCTTTCAGTGTCTTTTGTTTTAAAAATGTGTCAATCAGCACAAGCTGTGGTAGAAATTTAACATCTTATTAAAGAAAGAAACATCCTCTCACAGGACAATTCAGTAATCAAGCAGGAGAAAAGCTGTTGATTATATCTTTTAATTACTCCTCTGCAAAATGTCTTAGAGGGAGCATTCTTCAAAAGCAGTCAGTTAGAGCATGGTCAGAATGATCATGGAGAAACAAAGAATAGAGGTGCATTTTATAAACTGTTGAATTTACATACAGTGTCAATCAATGCATACATTTTACTGTAGTTGGTTCATTTGTTTACACCCAAATGATTTATATAAAATAGAAGTCTTTTTCTTGTCACGCTTGGGTCACAGATTTGCACAGAGACACAGGAGGTTGTAGAAAAGAAAGGAACTTTATTCAAAACACTGCAAACAAACATTTGTCTCTTTTCAAAAGTTTAAACGTGCTCCTCCATGACAATTCAGAGATGAGTTTCTTCAGGAGGAGAGAATGTCTGGGAGAGGGGTAAGGAGAAGCAAGAAATCAGTTTTAAGCAACTGAGAGAAGCCCGTACAGGCTTTTTGACAAGACGGAGTACCGCGCGGGAAGCAGATTACGTGACAGAGCCGGCCAGAAGGGAAAGGAGAAATGTGAAGGTAGTCTGTCTATGTTTCCTAGGGGTTTCCTAGGGTTTTTCCCAGGGGCGTCTGTGTCTTTTTTGGGGGTACGATTAGCTTCGCAGCTCACATTATATTATATTCTGGTTCTTCTTATACCTTTTGAGATGAGCTACCACCCTTGAAGTTTCTGTTCATATATAACAACTGTCCATTCTCGTTTATAGGACATCATCTGATTTTTTTTTTAGTCATCTCTTAGTCATCCTTCAGGACATTTTGAATATTACATCAACCTTTCTTCTGGTAAATTCTTTATTTGACCATCTCCGTATTTTTCTTAAACCAATTCTTATATTTCAGTGTACATTTTGTTGTTCACTTGACCTTTATCTGGTTTCCTGGTGTGCCTGAACAGGTTTTTATTAACCCTTTATGCTACTTCTTTAAGATGAATGCTATGTTACCCTACAATTATTCTTCCACATACACCATCAGCATGGCACTGCAGGATCTGAACACTAGCGTGGTGAATTGCTGACATACTAAAGTGACTTTAGCTGCAGGCGGATGTCCCATTTCTTTATGGTGCCAAACAGAGTTGCATTGCGGTGCAGCAGTCTATTTGCCAGTGAAAGCACTATGAAGTAGATGTCTGTTGTTACAGTTCTGCCTTTGTCCAGTTTGATTGTGGTCATGGGACATCATATCTTTGATTGCCGGTACAACAAGTAGTTCTGAGCAGGCATCAATCACAGTACAGTGATCCCTTGCTATATCGCACTTCGTCTTTCGCGGCTTCACTCCATCGCGGATTTTAAATGTAAGCATATGTGAATATATATCGCGGATTTTTCACTGCTTCGCGGATGTCTGCGGTCTACAGTACGTGTGCTTCCTCAGTTGATTTGCCCATTTGAATTCAAACAAGGGACGCATTTGAATTCAAACAAGGGACGCTATTGGCGGATGGCTGAGAAGCTACCCAATCAGAGCACGCGGTTAAGTTCCTGTGTGCTGCTGATTGGCTCAGCAACGGAGTGCTGCATTAACCAGGAAGTCTAATCTCACTCATTCAGAATTAATGCACGTTACTGCTAATGCTTCAGGATTGCAGAAAAGGTAAAAGTTTTGGATATGTTGAAGGAGGGGAACAGCTACACCGCTGCAGGACACAATTACAGCATCAATGAGTCCACGATTCTTTTTATTTAAAAAGGAGGAAAAGCATATAAGATCTACGGCCGCAGTGTCCTTTAATCAGGGCGCAAAACGAGTTGCAAGTGGACGTGATAAGGCAGTAGACTGGATGGAATCTGCTTTAGGGATTTGGATTGAAGAGTGATGGAAGAAGAACAACGGCGGTGCTAAACAGTCGCCTGAAGAGGCTCCTTTAGAAGAGCTGTAACGCTATCCTTTGTTGTGCAGTAAAATTAAACTCATCGTTATCGGACAAGTCGTCGTGTCATTGTTGGTGAGTAACCATAATTAATTATTTACGTACAGTACTTATTACATGTACATAGTTTAGTGTCGCTGTACACACATTTTACTGTATACAATTTTTCTTGTATTGTACGTATTTATTGCTGGTGGCCTGTCTGTTGTAATGGCTGTAACGTATTGATATCGGAGACGCTCGATATCTTTAAAATAATATTTAGGTTTTACTGTATGTAAACTGTGTTTACATACATAATTTCAACGAATCTTACCTAATATCTAAGAGAATACAAAGGGTTTATGCCTTATAACTGTGCGTGAAATGTTTATAATAGTGTGGGAGAGTTTATAAGGGCTTAAAATATATAAAAATAACCATATAAACATATGGTTTCTACTTCGCCGATTTTCTTATTTCGTGGGTGGCTCTGGAACGCAACCCCCGCGATGGAGGAGGGATTACTGCATCAACTTTGGTCATCGCTGCTCTTGTGAAAAGAATGGATATAAACAGCATCAACTCAGAGAGGGTGAGACAAGTTCGTTGTATCATGTGAATGTCAGTGAGAGAATAAAACTGAATAATAAAAAAAAAAAAAGCTAACTTTTACAAGTAGCCAAAATTTACACACGATACAGACTCAAATCAAATTTATGCTTTTATTTTATTTTAGTAATAATAATAACAACAGCTCACTACTCAAAACATGGAGCGGCGGGATTCGAATCTGAATCCTTTTGGTTATAAGATACCTCGTACCTCTGCACCATCCAGGAATACATATCAACTTTCTGTCGATTGACATTTGAGCTTGGGTTTTTAACTCAATGACAGCAACATTTGGTTATATTCTTGAATAAAGCACACATTTATTTGATATTTGGACTAAAGTCTTCACACATTATACACTTTCTGCTTTGGGTATGTGTTCAGCATTTATTTCCTTTCATCCTATACGTACCCAGATCTTTGTAGACATTTTACACACATGAAATACATCTGTTCCCAATAACCATATACTGTATTATTTACCCTATACACCTCCAGGGACCTCACATGCAGATAATGCGCTTTGGCTTGATCTGAGAGAACTTTTTGCCCGAGTTGATGTCCGTCTAAGGGTTGGGGGTGGCAAAGGAGGCTACTTGCTGCTTGTGCTGTTCGACACATTTACAAAACAAAAGATGCTGATGCAGAGGTGCGAATGAATTTAAGGTGGGCCAGGATTACAGGTTTATTCTTAGGCTTCAGGGATTCTAGTGTTAAGCGAAACACACTCTGTAGTTCAAATCTACTGTAGTGTATATGTAAAGTGTAATGTGAATAAAAGCATGTGCTGCACAACTAACTACAACTGTCATTGAAACAGAAACAACAGCCATTGTAGACGCCTTTGTGGTGAAAAGAGAACCCAACAATTTTATGGAGGTTGGCATTAAATATGTGACAGCTGGAATAAACACATCTAGACCTGCTGTCAAAAAAAATTTCACTTTACCAGCAGCATCCCTCCCTCCCTCCCTCCCTCATGAACACATCTTCAGGGCCTGGATAGGCGATGAGTACAAAGTCTTAGTCACAGCTCAGTATAATAATAAAACATTTCCTTAAATGAAAATGATAGTTCTCCTGTCTGTATTATTCCTAACCAATCTTCCAAGTACAGAAGCACAATCCCAGTCACTAACACATTTAGTGTTGTAGCCCCCCCCCCCCATTAACAATCAAAGTAAGAACACATTCCACCTGATTAATTTAATATTTAATAATTTAATCACCTAAACCCAAAATCATCACCCATAACAACAATTGTAATTGTCAGTCTAATGATTTGTTTTGTTATACACATGATAGAAGATTCACATTTACATTTGACATATCTTTTCTAGGGATGTATGCCACCTGGTCGCTAACGAGTGAGGTGAGCTATCAGTCCATGGTGGAATTTTTTGTTAAATGGAAAAAAAAAAACTTTTCATGCAAAATTTCACACAGGGAAGATGCCGCACACAAACCCATGCTCACCTTATTGCAAGGCTGCAAAGCTACCACTGCACCATCCATATTACTTGGTATAGCAACACCACATAACTGAACCACTACTGTTCTTAGCAGAGTAGGTGTATATAATGTTTTTATTTATGCATGTTAAATTGGTTGTATTGACATGAGAGTATTGAATGTTGTATTCTCCTAATGAAGACGAAAAAAATTCTATATAGATGTACACTGTGA
>NC_041396.2:132198446-132238446 GCF_900747795.2 Erpetoichthys calabaricus | reverse complement strand
TGGATTCAGGTCAGGACTTTGACTAGGCCACTCCAAAGTCTTCATTTTGTTTTTCTTCAGCCATTCAGAGGTGGATTTGCTGGTGTGTTTTGGGTCATTGTCCTGTTGCAGCACCCAAGATCGCTTCAGCTTGAGTTGACGAACAGATGGCCGGACATTCTCCTTCAGGATTTTTTGGTAGACAGTAGAATTCATGGTTCCATCTATCACAGCAAGCCTTCCAGGTCCTGAAGCAGCAAAACAACCCCAGACCATCACACTACCACCACCATGTTTTACTGTTGGTATGATGTTCTTTTTCTGAAATGCTGTGTTCCTTTTACGCCAGATGTAACGGGACATTTGCCTTCCAAAAAGTTCAACTTTTGACTCATCAGTCCACAAGATATTTTCCCAAAAGTCTTGGCAATCATTGAGATGTTTCTTAGCAAAATTGAGACGAGCCCTAATGTTCTTTTTGCTTAACAGTGGTTTGCGTCTTGGAAATCTGCCATGCAGGCCGTTTTTGCCCAGTCTCTTTCTTATGGTGGAGTCGTGAACACTGACCTTAATTGAGGCAAGTGAGGCCTGCAGTTCTTTAGACGTTGTCCTGGGGTCTTTTGTGACCTCTCGGATGAGTCGTCTCTGCGCTCTTGGGGTAATTTTGGTCGGCCGGCCACTCCTGGGAAGGTTCACCACTGTTCCATGTTTTTGCCATTTGTGGATAATGGCTCTCACTGTGGTTCGCTGGAGTCCCAAAGCTTTAGAAATGGCTTTATAACCTTTACCAGACTGATAGATCTCAATTACTTCTGTTCTCATTTGTTCCTGAATTCTTTGGATCTTGGCATGATGTCTATCTTTTGAGGTGCTTTTGGTCTACTTCTCTGTGTCAGGCAGCTCCTATTTAAGTGATTTCTTGATTGAAACAGGTGTGGCAGTAATCAGGCCTGGGGGTGGCTACGGAAATTGAACTCAGGTGTGATACACCACAGTTAGGTTATTTTTTAACAAGAGGGCAATTACTTTTTCACACAGGGCCATGTAGGTTTGGATTTTTTTTTCTCCCTAAATAATAAACACCATCATTTAAAAACTGCATTTTGTGTTTACTTGTGTTATATTTGACTAATGGTTAAATGTGTTTGATGATCAGAAATATTTTGTGTGACAAACATGCAAAAGAATAAGAAATCAGGAAGGGGGCAAATAGTTTTTCACACCACTGTATAAATATATATATATATATATATATATATATATATATATATATATATATATATAAACCTACAGATATATATACACACACACATATATATATATATATATATATATATATATATATATATATATATACACATACATATATATATATATATATATATATATATATATATATATATATATATATATATATATATATATATACACATACATATATATATATATATATATATATATATATATATATATATACACATACATATATATATATACACATACAGATATATATACACATACATATATATATATATATATATATATATATATATATATATACACATACAGATATATATACACATACAGATATATATATATATATATACACATACAGATATATATATATATATATATATATACACATACAGATATATATATATATATACACACACATATATATATATACACATACAGATATATATATATATATATATATATATATATATATATATATACACACACATATATATATATACACATACAGATATATATATATATAATATATATATAATATATGTGTATGTGTATATGTATATATATATATGACAGCAACACTCATAACAATGACAACACAATTACATTGAAAATCATGTTACGTTATTTTTAAAATGTTTCCTTTACTTTTTCATAACCTCCTTAACACACTACTTCTCCGCTGCGAAGCGCGGGTATTTTGCTAGTATATATATATACATATATATATATATATATATATATATATATATATATATACATACATATACACACATACATGCAGTTTCAATAACTTAGAAATCAATATAAACAACATTAACATCATTATCATATGAGAATATGAAGTAATATATAAGAAGCACATTTCATATAAATATAAATTATTAAACAGTAAAATCTTCTTCTGTAATTTGCTACCGTGGCTATTCGTTTGTCTGTCCAGGATTTTAAATCACCTGTAGCTCGCAAACCGTTTCACCTATTGACTTGAAATCTGGTACACATATAGAACGTCACGTCTACTATCCGCTTTATGGGTGATGATTGTATTACTCTTTTTATCCATCCATCCATCCATTTTCCAACCCGCTGAATCCGAACACAGGGTCACGGGGGTCTGCTGGAGCCAATCCCAGCCAACACAGAGCACAAGGCAGGAAACAATCCTGGGTTTTTATCTTTATTTTATTTTATTGTAGAATCAACTCCTGTCTGCGCACACCAGGGCGGCCGTGGGCGGATGCGTATGGTGTATTCACTCCACGTTATCGTGCATTGCGCTGTCACTGGTATTTTGATAAAAGAATTTGAACAACATATAAGAAGCGTATAAATTATTAAACAGTAAAACATTAAGAATTAAGAAGTAAAGTTACATTAAGTACTACTGCAGTGCCTTCGGGTATACCTCATTTTTTGTTTGCCCATTACATGCTTAAATGTATACATTTTTTGGTGCACCTACCCGAGAACACGCGACATATAACCGAGCGTGGGAGAAGCATGGATTTTAAACACGCGTTGAGTTCATCTGCTGGTCTCCCTCGTGAAATAACTGGTAATGTTTGACTAAAATCTACAGCGAGTAAAACGACATTACCTCCTATTTTTTTTTTTTTAACGATCTCTGAGATATTGCTTTTTTCGGTTCAAGGCTTCATAAGCTCTTTTATGTTCTATGGTGTACTTATCCCAACCCATCATCTTTGAATTTTGCAAGACTTTCGCCTTGTATGTAGATCGGGGTAATTACATTCATTGCATTCCTAGTCTGAATCACAATCTGATTGTATGAGTGGTTACCTGGCACTGTAGGGTTGCCACCCGTCCTTTAAAATACGGAATCGTCCCGTATTTGAGAATGAAATTGCGCGTCCCGTTTTGAATCAATACGGGACGGGACTTGTCCCGTATTTTTTTTACCATTTTTTTTAAAGCAGCGTCTCATGCAAATCATCCCACACGCATTTTATGAAGATGCCTCCTTTCCTACTTTTGATTGGGTAATACTTGATGTCATCGTTAGTTTGATTGGTCTTTTTAACTGTCCAGTGAGGAGGGCGGGTCTTTTAAGTAGAGTCTGCAAACTGTTGGCACTGGGATGTGGCACCCGCTGCAGTATGCGTCCCTTATTTTTTGTATTAAAAGTGGTAACCCTACCTGGCAGGTAACACTTATGTTTGGTCATGAAGTCGTCTAAAATCCGCCACGTACCCTCTTTTAATTGTGAGAAGCAGATATATATAGCCAAATTCTCGCGCTTCGTTGTGGCAAAGTACTGCTTTTAACTTTTTAAGAAGAAAATAAAACCTTTTTAAACGGATCGAAAATATACCAATAACAATTTGTTAAGGATCTGTTTTTTTGTGAACCTCGCTTTTCACAGCTGTCCCGCTACGGCGTGTGTTTCGTTTATTTGACAGTATGTAGATCGTGGTAATTAAATTCATGGCATTCGTTTTCTGAATCACAATCTGACTGTATGGATGGTTACCTGCCAGGTTACGCTTGTGGTTGGTCAGGAAGTCGCCTTACATCCGCCACGTGCCCTCTTTCTGTTCCCAGAAGCTGATCATAGAATGGTTTTAATAGTTTACTTTCAAATAATGCAAAAAGTATGCGACACGTGTTTCTCCTTAATTCTGGGCTCATCAGGCATACACACTCACTGCATCCCCTCTCGAGAATCGAATATCGTCTGCGCCAGAGTTGAAGCCCCTAACGTTGCAGTCAGCAAGTGGGCTAACATCCGCCCTGTGCCGTCTTTCAGTTGCGAGAAGCAGATCATAGAATGGCTGAAACTGTTGCCCCTAACGTTGCGCTACGGCGTGTGGTTCGTTTATACCTCGTGTCTTCTCATTAAACTTTTATCTCGCGAATATGTTATTGCAATCCGCAGCGGGAGCGTTTCTATAAACTTAATTTAAACTTACGTTTTACACCGTGCTTTGTTTCCCTTATGAACATCCTTGTATGCTTCACTCGCTCCCTTCTCAATTGTTTAATGAGTTTTTTGTTCTTCGCTGTTTGCGGCTCCTCCTTCATTTGTCACTACTGCGTTCGCAGTCTTTTCACGTGATTACGTGGGAGGCGTGATGACGTGACACTCAACTCCTCCTCCCACGGCCATCGAGCTGCCGTCCATTACAGTATATTGTGAAAAAAGAGGTTCCAGTTGTGACCGTTACGCTTTGAATTTCGAAATGAAACCTGCCTAACTTTTGTAAGTAAGCTGTAATGAATGAGCCTGCCAAATTTCAGCCTTCCATCTACACGGGAAGTTGGAGAATTAGTGATGAGTGAGTCAGTCAGTCAGTGAGTGAGTGAATCAGTCAGTGAGGGCTTTGCCTTTTATTATTATAGATTACATGTAAACAGTTTCACTGTAAAACATATTAAACTTCATATTTGAGTGTTTGGAGACACTGGTATCATACTGAATTGGTATTGTAGAAAACCATAACAAACTACTGTCCAACATGCTTAAATGTGTGTTTTCATTTCTGATTGCTATTTATCACTTCCCTCTTAGGACAATTCACTATAAACAGTTTCGGCCAATCAGCACCTTCCAAACATGCAGCAGGACAGTGTGAGCCTTTATTGTTAGCAGTGTTAGATGGGCTCTTCATTTCATTTACTTAGATTGAGTTGTTAGACTATTAACTTTTAAGTACTGTTTGAGTCACTGTTTAGTATAAATGGTGACTTACTTAGTTCTTAAATCGATATTGAAATGCACACACATGCCTTCTAATTTGCATATTGAAATGACTGCATTTGCAGTGTCTGTTTTAGGAAGTCAGAGTTTTTACTTGTTCCCTTTATTATGCATTTTTATTCTTCAGTGTCATATATTATTCGTTACTACTCACAAGTTCCGCTCCACTGAGATTCTGTCTTATATTCTGTATACGCAAACATTTTAAATGGGGCGTTTATTGTACTGACTATAGCAGACTTATAGAATTTATATGATATTGACAATTAATCATACGATCAAAAAACAAGAGGCTGTGAGTTTGTATGGACTGTGCTGTTTTTTTTTTCGTGACATTGTCTCAGTAGAGAGTGTGTGCCGTTAATAATGCATTCTGTCCTAAATGAGAACTCACAAGCTTTTTTGATATTTCCTAAAGACTAGTGTTTCTCAGTTTGTTCATTAATATATTTTGACAGTGCTTTAGTTTAATTTAATAAGTACTAGGGGGCTCTGCCCCCTGCTCGCTTCGCTTGCCAACCCCTGTGTTTGGTAAATTCATCCATCCATCATCCAACTCACTATATCCTAACTACAGGTCACTGGGGTCTACTGGAGCCAATCCCAGCCAACACAGGGTGCAAGGCAGGAAACAAACCCCGGGCAGGGCGCTTGCCAATCGCAGGGCTCGCACACACACCAAGCACACACTAGGGACAATTTAGAATCGTCCATCCACCCAACCTGCATGTTTTTGGACTGTGGGAAGAAGCACCTGGAGGAAAGCCACGCAGACACGGGGAGAACATGCACACTCCATGCAGGGAGGACCAGGGAAGCAAACCCAGGTCTCCTAACTGCGAGGCAGCAGCGCTACCCACTGCACCACTGTGCCGCTGTTTGGTTAATCGGATATACAATTTTAAAAGCTTTTTTTTCTTTGGAATTGTTTCAGTTTCATTAGTTGCACTTTTTACTTTAAAGGTTTATTAAAAACAATATTTGGAATTACCTTTTCTTCAAGATCGCATTGAATTTTGAATCTGTTTTTGGAAATACATTGTGACAACGCAACGTATAATCACCTGTGAGTGAATATTGTTTCTGTTTCTCTAATAAATAATCTGACGTTTTCTAATGGTTGTCCCTTTGATTTGTTAATTGTTGTAGCAAAAGCTATTCTCACGGTAAACTGTAAACATTTTAATACGAATGGCATATCATGATCTCCTTTGGTGTCTAATGTTATTTGCGGAATATATACACCACCTTACTTGTCGCCTGTTAAAATTTGCATCGCTTCTCCGTCATCATAAATATACACCTGACCGAATTGTGTATTCTTTGAAATTAAACTTGTCGTTGCTTTAACTGTTGTGGGATGACCTTGCTTTGTCCTGCTATTTTTTCAATTACACCTGGCTCTAATGATTATTCACCTTTTGTTTGCGCGAATGAGATCTTTACTATCTTTTTTTTTTTTTGATACTGTAGCGACTGACGTAATAAAGTGTCACAAAAGTTTTACTTAAACAATCGCCGACTTCGTAACCCCAAACACAACTGTCTAGCACCCTCTCCGACCCCTCCTCCCCCGGATCTCGCCTCTCCCTTACCGCATCAATCAGTACCCCGCTATCAGTCTTCCGTGCTGTACTCTGCCCCCCTCAATTGGACCTATCAGTCACTTAAAACAAAAAAGGCTTCAACCTGCTGGTGAGCTGCCTGTTCTGCTTGTCGCATGTCGTTGTTTGACGAGCTGGGAGCACATTGTGCGTGTCTGCCAAAAGCAATCCAACAACTGCTTAGTTAGATGTCTGTGGACTTGTTTTAAATGATGGCTCGTTGACTTATCCCGTGTGACGTTGTAAAAACAGTAATTGTCCTTTATTTCCGGCCCGGGCATGGTTAAATCTCTTTCTTGCAGGACGTATAACGCTGCTCCCATTTATGAAGTTCTAATCGTTTAATTCTGAGCCCTATTGGACGTGCTTTGTTTTCAATTCCACTTGTTCTGGGCTGATTATCACTTTCCTTATTTTCTAAATTTGCACCTAGATTGTTTTTCTTTTTAGCATTTTTTTTCTCTCCACCACATTTGGGTCTCTTTTCTCCGCGCTTTTCTTTCGTGTTCGTTTAGTCGTCAACGTTTCATTTCTACCCGTGTCAATTCATTTCTACCGTATTGACCTTATACACTTTATATGCACTGAGAGCCAGGGAGCTGTGTGTGCTGCGTGACTGCCTTTACACTACTGATTTTTTTTCTGCCCGTGGTCTTATCTTGTAAGTAGGGCATGTCTTTGGTCTCGCACGTCTTTAAAATTGTCTTCCGAGAGGATCACGTATCGTAGCCTTGCATTTGCTTTCCATTCCAGGATTTTCTTTTATATATAGAGAGATTATTTTATATTTAAATATATTACCCATATTCATTGCCCATGTAGATATGTAATGTTTGGCGAGAATAAACAAAAAAGTAACAACACAAGTATAACAAGTAACAAGTATAAAAGTAGCTATAGTGCATTGTTTCTAATTAACAGAACTCATCATTTGTCTGAAATGTTCTACTTTGTATTTTTATGTTTGGCAATGGCATGCTTCAGCATACAGTGGATATATTCCACTTCTGAAGGTGTACATTGTTAGTATTCTCCATTGAATTTAGTCCTACTGTTACACGTGGAAGTGAGGGGTGGCAGACGAGTTCAAGTAATGGGAGACATGAGAACTCCTCAGTGTGATGCCCAGGCCCTTCTCTTTACTGCCATATTACTATTATTATTATTGAACATGTATGGAGAGGGAAAGCATGTCTTATTTTATGTGTATAAAAGGAGGGACAGTAAAGCCTTGAATGAAACTCGGTGTTGATGCTTTGGGTAACACAACGGGTAAGAAGCAAGAAAACATTAAATGTCTCAGTGACTGAAGGGGATTGCATAACTGTAAGATGGTTTAAGAGTACAGAAACAACAAAAGCTTAGTCTTTCAATAATTCTATTTACATCAGTGATTTATTCTGCTGTGCAGCATTTTGGATGACTTTACTGATTTACACCCAATCTCCCCATCATAGCCTTTGACAAGATGTATTCACAAGGGTCGGATGTTGCTGACAAAGTCAGGTGCTTTTTTTAAAAGTTTGGCCCCACATGTGCTAAAGCAGCTGCTCTTTCTTGCCAATACTTGAGTGATCTTTATGTCCACCTCTGGATGAATTTGCAAAGTTTCTGTTCAACTTTTTTTGTCTTATTAATGCAGAAGTCCCAAGGCTTTTCCTAAGTCACAGAAGACGCAGTCGATTACACTGATTCTGTTTTGAAGACAGTTGTCTATATTACTAAACGACAGTTTAATTTATGCACGGACGGCGGACGCACCACATGCGCACTGCGCCTCAGAGTCAAACCCAGCGGCTTCCCAGAGTCAGTAGGTGGCGCCCAAACAACACAACCTGTGAACTAAACCTGCTCTAATTCACTGTGCCAGCGGTCTGTGTGGCATATTTGAATCACATAACGGAAATTCAGTATTAAAAGTAAGAGTTGTACCTAACGACACAGCCACAGAGAAACAAAAACGAGACCGCATGGATAAGAACAATAAACGGAGGCTCCTACAACGCGCTTCACAAACACCAGAAGCAAAGGAGTCACGGCTCCAAAAACAAAGAGCTCAACGATTACAAATACAAAACTGAGCCCGTATGGATAAAAACAATGAACGAAGGCGCCTACAACGCGCTTCTGCAACACCAGATGCAAGAGAGGCACAGATCCAAAAAGAAACTGCAGAAAGGCTACAAAGTCGTTTAAAAGGTTTAAGACGTTCAGTATTCCAACAAAGAAAAAGCCAAAGACAGGAACAACGGACAGACTCTGAACAATTCTGCCAGGTAGCTGAGAACGCATTCTATAATGAGTCCACTGTTCATGAAAATTCATTGGGATTAATGCACTGTGCCAGCAGTCGGTGTCAGCAGAGGCAAAGGAGTCACGGCTCCAAATGGAAAGAGCTCAACGATTTGTAATACAAAACCGAGCCCGTAGTACCCAGAGTCAGTGTGTGGCGTCCAAACACCACGACCTGTAAACTACACCTGCTCTAATCCACTGTGCCAGCAGTCAGTGTGTGTAAGTTGGAGTATGCTTCCTAACAGTAAACGACTTCTACCTAACGACACAGCCACAGAACAACAAAGACGAGACCGCATGGAGAAAAACAATACACGGAGGCTCCTACGACGCGCCTCAGACACACCAGAAGCAAAGACGTCACGGCTCCACAATGAAAGAGCACCGCTTTAGTACAAATATGTTTATTTAATTAAATGAAAACTTTACCATGGCTACGACCTGTGAACTAAACCTGAGGTTAAGCGTGCACGCCAGGTTGTACAGCCGCCCGAACGCGACCGCCCACACCACCGCACCGGATCCGCCGCCATGGTCACTTCAGCACGCGAATCCGCCGCCATCATCAAATGACTTCTCGCTGACGACACAGCCATAGAAAAACAAAAAAGAGACTGCATGGATAAAAACAATAAACGAAGGCGCAGATGAGTCACATCTCCAAAAAGAAACCGCTTTAGTACAAATATTTTTATTTAATTAAATGAACTTTCCCAGGATGCACCCACCCTCCATGATATTTCATCCCTCCAAGTATCGGAGGGAACAGAAAGTGATTGCCATTCTTAGATTTTCGATTCTTTCAAGAATCGCGGGATTGCTGGTAATTAGATAAGCAGCATTCACTTTTACTCACACTGATCTTTGGAAACCAACAATACATACTGTATCAGCTACAGATATGGGAATTACTGAATACTAAAAATGTTTAATGAGTAGTGTCTTGTGCATATACTGTTATGAGGACCATGCCGGCTTTGCAAACTCTTAATGTGAAGCATCTCTCAGCCTCTCGTATTGACATGGGGTAGAATTGATGCTGGACTGTTACAATACATGTGCTGCTGCCTTATGGCAAATATGATCATTTGCAGATTCAAGGTGGGCAAGAATCCACACTAAGGAAAGAGGTGTCCTGTGTGAATCTTTCATAGTCTCTCTTAAATATATTTGTTAACTTGCAGACAAGTACTACATTACTGTTTTTAAAAAAGACTTTTTTTGCCCACCTACATCAAGTACAGGATTAAAACTTGCGTTCAAGCGCTTTGCTTTTACGCTTTGAGCCAAAGAGGTCCGGCAGTGGACTGGTTTACCACATCGGCTTCTGACTGGGTGGATGTCAGTGACGTCATGGCTCTACCATGCCTCAAAATCACGTGACAGGCGCATTTCTAATGAGCCTCAAAGCGCTGCTTTGAACACCAGCACTTCAAAAGCTCAACACAGTGTTGACACGTCAGTATCAAACAGCCCATCACTACTAGAGAGACCTTGGCATTCCTACTCACACAGTTCACCATGTTCCTAAGAACTTTGCTGCTCATGAAGCTGTTAAAAACATTTCAGGATGTGGTGGGAAGAGGAAAATTGATCAAAGAATCTTTGAAAATTGGTGTGAACTGTCATATCATATAAAACATCATATATAACACTTAAAGTAATACAAGCTGATTTGGACTGATGGTTTCATCCTGCACCTTTTTCTGCACACTGAACCAATTTGGCCTGTTTTCGCAAAGACCAATTTGCCAAGACTTACCTGAGGAACTAAAATCTTTTCAGGAAAATGATCTGTACAGTTCAGTTGTGTTTAATGTAGACTAAAAATTTGTTTTTATTGTTTGTGAAGTTCAGCTTATACAGAGGAGTACATCCTACCTACAGTTAACACTAGAATTACCAGAGTCTACGAAAAAACTCATAGATCCGGCCCACCTTAAAACCGTTCTCACCTCTCTTTTGTCTTCTAAATGTGCTGATTTAGCATCCAGCTATTCCATCCCCCACCGTCGCAGAATGTTCACTAAGTTTTCCCAGCTCATGCCTTGTTTGATTATCTGGGAGTGGCTGAACTGCTAGAGTTTTAGAGTGGAAATAATAGATCGTTATTTGGAACACACGCATTTCATGTGTATTCCATTTCTACAGTAATCTGTGTAAACACATTTTTAAAACAGAAACATTTTTCATATTTTAGTAGTAAATGACAAAGTGTAGGCATAAACTATATAATATATGAAGCCTGAAGTCCAAAGATCAAGTAAACACTTTCACAAAAGGTTAAAGAAAAAATAACAGTTTCCGTAGTGTAGTGGTAAGATTTGCTGACTTGTAATTAAACGTCCCCGGTGTAATCAAGAGTCCCCGGTTTGATCCCGACTTCCTCCTGTATTTGCTGTTTTCAGTAATGAGCTGCTCTTATTGTTAATATTATACAGTACACACATACACTTGGTTTGCGTCTGTAACACACGGTGTACATTTATAGGACTTGTAAAAGTTTCCGTTTTTTTTTTTCACTTTTATTCTCTCTAAATCACGATCACGATACATACTAAGTCGCGGATAGTTGACACAGACTGCTCAGCAGGCCTGTTGCGCCTTAGAGACCCGAGTTCGATTCCCCGCTGGAAAGAAAGTGTTATTTTTTTTTCTTTTTAACCATATAAAGTGGTATGCACTGTCAGTCAGTCAGATCGTTGTATTTTCATGTGGGATGCTCCTTTTAAAATATTATTTTTAACAATTTTAACTGCAATTAACATGAACAGTGTCTTTATAACTGTTATTATATAATATATATAAAAATATTTATAAAAACAGCTAAGGGGATAGATAAATAGCTATAGCGCGTCTTTATTTGATCCAAATAAATAACATGCGAGCTGATTTATTTACTTCTCTTCCTACAGCATAAAGTCACAAGTGAACTGTTGAGCTTCCTCTGTTTGATCGTCAAGGGCATGCTCACAAATTACACGTGTAATGCCATGAAAAATACCTGCTGACACTTTAGTACGCGAGCAATGGTATGAGAATGCAGTTACAGACTTTTTTTGGGCACATACACCACGCTAGTGTTTAGATTTGGACGGTGTAGCGTTGGCGAGCTCTGTAAGCCGTGCTGTTTCTTTGAAGGACAGGTGATTGGCAGGATGACGCTGGACTTTTGCCTTTACGCCTGGTGCAGCTGCGTTGTTCTTATATGTGATGGGACGTTTCTTGTGACTTTATGCTGTAGGAAGATAAGTAAATAAAGTAAAACTAGTAAAGCTAAAAAAAGACGCTAACTTTCACAAGTACTATACATTTACAGCGGCTGTTACAGTCGCAAATCAAATGTATGCTTTTATTGTATAATATTAACAATAAGAACAGCTTACTACTCAAAACGTTTATTTTGGAAGACGTTAAGACTCGAACCCAGAACCTTATGAGTTGGAGTTGGCAGCTGTAACCAGTATACTACCCAAGAAGGCAGGACAGCAAGCAGCACTAACCTGTTTTTTTTTTTTTCCTTCGGTTATAGCCTTAGAAAAAAGCGCATTTGTTCTGTTGTACTTTTATCTTTTGTGAAAGTATATAAAGATATTTGGAATTCAGGCTTCACGCATTATACACTTCATGCCTACATTTTGTAAATTATTACTAAAACATGAAAAACGTTTCTGTTTTAATGATGTGTTTACTGTGCATAGATCGTTGTAGACACGGAACACACATGAAATGCAAGTGTTCCAAATAACGATATAGTATTTATAAAAGGTGTCATTTTGCATGACTTCTCACTCTATACAGCTCTAAGCAACTGACAAGTAGGTAAGCAGACTTGAGCTGAGAAAACTGTGTGCCGGTGGGGGGATGTGATAGCAGACTGCTTGCTGTTTGCTGCTTATCAACACATTTAAAGGACAAAAGATGCTGACGGAGAAGTGCGAAGTGTTTTAAGGTGGGACGGATCTACGGGTTTTTTCGTAGGCTCTGGTAATTCGAGTGTTAAATGTGATAGAGGCCCCACTATGTTGTGAGGCTGCTTTGCTGCCTCTGGTGCTGAAAGTCTTGAAAGTACTAAGGGAATCACGAACTACAGGATTACTAAGGTATGTTAAAATGGAATATGTCAGGCAGAGTAGTGATTATGAAGCTGGAAATTGGAGGTGTGATGATGAATGTTGTTAGTGCATATGCACCGCAAGTTGGGTTTGCAGTGGATGAGAGAGAAGATTTTTGGAGTGAGTTGGATGAAGTGATGAACAGTGTACCCAAGGGACAGAAAGTGGTGATTGGAGCGGATTTCAATGGACATGTTGATGAAGGGAACAGAGGTGATGGGTAGGTATGGTGTCAAGGAGAGGAATGAAGAAGGTCAGAGGATAGTGGATTTTGCCAAAAGAATGGACATGGCTGTGGTGAATATGTATTTTAAGAAGAGGGAGGAACATAGGGTTACGCACAAGAGTGGAGGAAGATGCACACAGGTAGATTACATCCTGTGCAGGAGGGAAAATCTGAAGGAGATTGAAGACTGCAAAGAAAACTGGTGGTGGCAGGGGAAAGTGTAGTTAAGCAGCATAGGATGGTGGTCTGTAGGATGACGTTGGAGATCAAGAAGAGGAAGAGAGTGAGGGCAGAGCCAGTGATCAAATGGTGGAAGTTGAAAAAGGAAGACTGCAAGGGTGAGTTTAGGGTGGAGGTAAGATAGGCACTGGGTGGCAGTGAAGAGTTACCAGACAGCTGGGAAACTACAGCAGATGTAGTAAGGGTGACAGCATGAAGGGTGCTTGGCGTGACATCTGGAAAGAGAAAGGAGGAAAAGGAAACCTGGTGGTGGAATGAGGAAATACAGGAGAATATACAGAGGAAGAGGATGGCAAAGAAGAAGTGGGATAGTCAGAGTGATGCAGAAAGTAGACAAGAGTACAAGGAGATAAGGCACAAGGTGAAGAGAGAGGTGGCGAAGGCTAAAGAAAAGGCGTATGATGAGTTGTATAAGAGGTTGGACACTAAGGAGGGAGAAAAGGACCTGTACCGATTGGCTAGACAGAGGGACTGAGCTGGAAAAGATGTGCAGCAGGTTAGGGTGATAAAGGATAAAGATGGAAACATACTCACAAGCGAGGAAAGTGTGTTGAGCAGTTGGAAAGAGTACTTTGAGAGGCTGGTGAATGAAGAGAACGAGAGAGAGAAGAGGTTGGATGATGTGGCGATAGTGAATCAGGAAGTGCAATGGATTAGCAAGGAGGAAATAAGGACAGCTATGAAGAGGATGAAAAATGAAAAGGCCTTTGGTCCAGATGACATATCTATGAAAGCATGGAGGTGTTTAGGAGAGATGGCAGTGGAGTTTTTAACCAGATTGTTTATGGACTCGTGGAAAGTGAGAGGATGCCTGAGGAGTGGAGAAGAAGTGTACTGGTGCCTATATTTAAGAATAAGGGGGATGTGCAGGACTGCAGTAACTACAGGGAATAAAATTGATGAGCCACAGCATGAAGTTATGGGATAGAGAAGTTTAAGAGGTTAAGAAGTGAGGTGATGATTAGTGAGCAGCAGTATGGTTTCATGCCAAGAAAGAGCACCACAGATGCAATGTTTGCTCTGAGGATGTTGATGGAGAAGTTTAGAGAAGGCCAGAAGGAGTTGCATTGCGTCTTTGTGGACATGGAGAAAGCATATGACATGGTGCCTCGAGAGGAGCTGTGGTATTGTATGAGGAAGTCGGGAGTGGCAGAGAAGTACATAAGAGTTGAACAAGATATGTACGAAGGACGTGTGACAGTGGTGAGGTCTGCGGTAGGAGTGACTGATGCATTCAAGTTGGAGGTGGGATTACATCAGGGATCAGCTCTGAGCCCTTTCTTATTTGCAATGGTGATGGACAGGTTGAGAGATGAGATTAGACAGGCGTCCACATGGACTATGATGTTTGCTGATGACATTGTGATCTGTAGCGATAGTTAGAGAGCAGGTTGAGGAGACCCTGTAGAGTTGGAGATATGCTCTAGAGCAGGGGTTCTCAAACTTTTTCAGTCCTGGGACCCCTTTACAAGCCATACAATATTCGCGGACCCCTGATGCGGCCTGATTTGTCAACCCAAATTATAATAGCATAGCCACAGGCATAAAGTGTAAACTTCTTTTATCTGAAGTCGACTTTATAAAATAAATCATTCTTTGTAGTCATATCATAACAACACTAACTATTGACAGTCAATGATACAGTGTCATACGACAGTCACAGGACTAAAACCTGCTTAGCAAAAACAAAAAATGCAAAACAACTACAACTACAATATTTAGTGCTTAATACTCATACTGCATAACTACAATACAACATTGTTCATTTAATAATAAAGAGTAAGACTATTAATTTTATGGCTCCCTACCAGTGGTAAACGTTTTAATTATTTAATATGTTCAAATGTATTACAAATACAATTACATTAGACTCTAATACTCATAGAAACTAATGAGATGTGTGGGCTTGCTTTTGTCGGCAGAGAAGGTCTATCCTTGGTGAGATTTTTGATAGACACACTCGAATGTCATCTTCCACCTGGAGACGTGATCTAAACTTAGATTTTATCACAGCTAATGCTGAGAACGATGCTTCGCACTGGTAGGTAGTTGCAAATGGGACCAGCACAGTCAGTGCTCTCTCAGCTAAAAGCGTATACTCGTTCCTAACGTTGCACCAAAACGCGGTCAATGTTTGTTCTTGAAATTTAAGTTTGAGACTTCTGTCACTAGACAATTCAGCCAACTGTTCTTCTTCCTTCCCGGTCAAGTTGGTAAGCTGACAACTGAATGGATTTCTGATCCAGTCATAATCTGCAATGTTATCTGTTGGAAAGTACCTGTCAAAGTATTCTTCCATCGCCGACAAATGGTCAAAGATATCTGTTGCCAAGTTATCAATGGCCATATTGTTTTCATTCAGAAATTCAGTTAACAGTTCAAACATATCACAGCTTTTATTTTGTACTCGTGTCTTCCATATTCTCAACTTTTTCTTGAAGGCAGTTATCTTGTCTGTTGTTTTCAACACGCTTGAATCTCTGCCTTGCAGTGATGTGTTAAGTGCATTAAGTTGACAAAAGATATCAGCCAGGTAAGCCAATTTTGCAAGCCATACATTATCTGAAACAAACTTCACCAGCTCTGAGTTTTTGTCCATCAAAAATGATGCCAGTTCACTGCGAAGCTCGAAGACACGTTGAAGTACCTTTCCGCGTGACAACCAGCGAACCTCTGTGTGTAGCAGCAGATGTCGATGATCTGAGCCGCTTTCTTCGCACAGTGCAGCAAACAGTCGTCCGTTCAACGGTCTGCACTTTATCCAATTAACTAGTTTAATGCATGTATTTACCACTTCACCGAAGGATTCATTTAAATTCTTACTAGCAAGAGCTTCGCGATGAATCATGCAATGTGTGGAAATAATATTCGGAGAAACAGTTCGTACGCGTGCAACAACCCCACTTTTATGACCTGTCATTGCTGCAGCTCCGTCCGTACAAATTCCAATACAGCTGGACCACTCAAGCTTGTTAGCAATGAAGAAATCATTTAGCATTGCAAATAAATCTTCACCTGTCGTTCTAAGTGGCACAGGTTTGCAGAACAGAAAGTCCTCGACCACATCATTGTCAAAGCAATATCTAACGTAGACCAGTAACTGCGCTTGGCCTGCAATATCGGTACTTTCGTCCAACTGTATGGCAAATGTACTGCTTTGTAGGCGCTCAACCAATTGTAATTGGATGTCATTGGACATGTCGCAAATTCGCCTTCTGATGGTATCGTTTGATACTGGTATAGACAGTAATTTTCGGCTGCTTTCTTTTCCTAACATTATCTCGCATATTTCTAAAGCCACTGGCATAATCAAACTCTCCGCAACCGTGTGTGCTTTTTTGCTCTTAGCTATTCGCATTGCCATAATATACGAAGCCTTAAGAGCTTTTTCATTCACTGTTGTCGCAGTGCTAATAATTTTCTGCTGATTTGCATACACTTCTGCTCGACGTTTGAAGAAATCAACGGGTTTGTCTTTTAGTTCATTATGCTTTGTTACAAGATGGCGCTTCAGTTTAGCAGGTTTCAAACTTTCGTTCGATAACACGTTTAAACAAATGACACATTGTGGCTGATCACTGTTGTCTTTGTACGGTATAAATCCGAATTGTAAATATTCAGGATCATATTTACGTAATTTTGCCTTACGCGGTGCGGACTCTCTTTCGGCATCATGTCTCAGTTCATCGCCACTATTTCCATTACCCCCGTGCTCTTCTTCAGATATCCGCTTACGCTTCAAATATTTATCCATACGTTAGTTGGGCGTACGAAAAACAATTTAACAAGCAAGAATTACCACTGTATAACTTAATAATTAATCATAAACTGTGCCCTGCCTGGGGTTTGTTTCCTGCCTTGCGCCCTGTGTTGGCTGGGATTGGCTCCAGCAGACCCCTGTGACCCTGTGGTTAGGATATAGCGGGTTGGATAATGGATGGATGTGCACGATTACAGGCTGCGTCTATAATGACGTCATCGTAGAATAGTTCTTAATAGACATATATATATACTATATATAGAATATAAACAGTAGTGAGGGGCGAGTTGATTATTATTCGCATTATCCGATTGGATAAAATGGCGTTTAGCGAAGAAGTTATTAATTGTAAGCAATTTTCACCCTTTCTGCGGACCCCCTACGGTCGTCTCGCGGACCCCTGGGGGTCCGCGGACCACAGTTTGAGAACCGCTGCTCTAGAGTGGAGAGGAATGAAGGTCAGTAGGAACAAGACAGAATACATGTGTGTAAATGAGAGGGAGGTCAGTGGAATGGTGAGGATGCAGGGAGTAGAGTTGGCGACGGTGGATGAGTTTAAATACTTGGGGATCAAGAGTACAGAATAATGGGGATTGTGGAAGAGAGGTGAAAAAGAGAGTGCAAGCAGGGTGGAATGGGTGGAGAAGTGTGTCAGGAGTAATTTGTGACAGACGAGTATCAGCAACAGTGAAAGGGAAGGTCTACAGGACGGTAGTGAGACCAGCTATGTTATGTGGGTTGGAGACGATGGCACTGACCAGAAAGCAGGAGACAGAGCTAGAGGTAGCAGAGTTAAAGATGCTAAGATTCGCACTGGGTGTGATGAGGATGGATAGGATTAGAAATGAGTACATTAGAGGGTCAGCTCAAGTTGGACGGTTGGGAGACAAAGTCAGAGAGGCAAGATTGCGTTGGTTTGGACATGTGCAGAGGAGAGGTGCTGAGTATATTGGAAGAAGGATGCTAAGGATAGAGCTGCCAGGGAAGAGGAAAAGAGGAAGGCGAGGAAGGCCTAAGCGAAGGTTTGTGGATGTGGTGAGAGAGGACATGCAGGTGATGGGTGTAAAAGGACAAGATGCAGAGGACAGAAAGATATGGAAGAAGATGATCCGCTGTGGCAACCCCTAACGGGAGCAGCCGAAAGAAGTAGTTAAAATGGAATATGATACACAGTGTCAGAAAACTATATATGGATCAAAAATCATGGGTGCTCCTGCTGGACTGGGAGCCAAAGCACAAAATAATGATGAAAAAGGAACATATTGACTATATTAGCAATAAGCAATGAGTCCCTGATGTCAATCCAATTGGACACCTTTGAAAGGAGCTGAAATCTGTTATTGGTAAAAGGAACCCAAACATTCAAGTGCTAAAACAAAGATGTTCTGATGAATTTGAGAAACTACCTGCAGAAAGCAGGTGAATGGGTGAAAATACTCTTTAAGTTCACAGCCCTGCAATTTTTACTTTTAGATCTTGGTAATAAAATATAGAACTTAAATGATTTAATCCAGTGAAATTAATATTTTGTCTTTCAGATCTGTCACATCCTTGTAGATTAATTGTTAAGTTATATGACTTTTGCACAAAAGAAACGCAACATTGTGTCTAACTTTTTTTGTATATCATTTTATGCGTCTACAGTGTTAATTTGATGTGTTGCAATATGTAATTTACAGCCTAAGTATGTTCACACACATTTACAATGCACAAGTATAGCTCTACTGACCCATACCAAGTGACAAAATTAAAAGTAAAAAAAAAAAAAATTTGTCAATTTAATAACAACAAAAAATAACCCTTTTTACATTTGCATCTGTTAATCTTTGTTTCAGGTGATGCAGGGACTGCTGCCTCCTTTGCATCCCAGCTGATTTCCATGGGTGCTGATCCTAACCTGCGCAGCCGATGGACCAACATGAATGCTTTACACTATGCAGCATATTTTGATGTACCAGAGCTGATCTGTGTAGTCCTGAAAAGTTCACGAACAGGGGGTGAGCATGATGGTCACAAATATTTTTTTTTTCTTGGGGGTGGAACTATATACAGTGATACCTTGAGATACGAGTTTAATTTGTACCGTAACCGAGCTCGTAAGTCAAAATGCTTGTATCTCAAATTAATTTTCCCCATTGAAATTAATTGAAATGAGATTAATTCGTGCCAGCCCCCAAAAAACCACCCCAATTTTTTGTTAAATGTTTTCAACATAAGGAAAATGTATTTATAATGAATAAATATTGTATACAAATAAAATAAAACCTAATACATAAAAGAGAATCTAAAGAAATAAGCAGACGTTGGCAAAGCCGATTAGCGTATTGTAATGTTTTTTTCTTTCACTTCACTTTTGCTTAACTTAATTTTCTTCACTAGTTTTTTTTCTTTTTTGCCACGCTTTCATCACTTTCATTCGCAGGGTGTTTCAATAGAAACCTGTCCAAGGAGCTTTGTTTAGTCCTCCCCTTTAGAATGTTTCTGAAATTAGTTAGGCAAGTGTTATTAAATAGCGCGACTGCACATTCAGTTTCTTTTCAGTAAAGTCAGGCGTTAGGCAAGTGTCATTAAATAGCGCGGCTGCACGTTCAGTTTCTTTTCAATAAAGTCAGGCGTTAGGCAAGTGTCATTAAATAGCGGCACTGTATGATCAGTTGTCATTTTTTCAGGGTGTTTCTTTTATTTAAAGTTTGAAACTTTTTCCCACATTGCAAATACTTCCTTTATCTCACTTTAAGAGATAACCTCCTCCGCGATACCGATCTCCTGCAGAACCTCCGCATGTTGCTGCGTATGTAGTTCCGTCAACTCCTCTGTCGTCAGTTCCTCTGAATGTGCGGGGACAAGCTCTTTGATGGCTCGTATTTCGAATTTTGGCTCATAGCTCAAGACAAAAAATCGACCTAGTGACGGCTCATATCTCAAAAAACTCGTACATTGGGGCACTTGTATCTCAAGGTATCACTGTATTGTCTTTATAGTAAAACTAATTCTTACTGACTACTCACAGTGACACAATAAACGATCAGTGCAAAAATGTAGCATTTGCAAAGAAACTAATATATGGGCTTGATCTAGAGGCTTATCAAAAACACAGTAAGTTGGTGAACAGCATACCAGGTGAGGTCTGGCACTTATATGTTAAAAAAAATTGTAGGAATTCTCCTAATTGCTGAAGGCATTCTCTTTCTTTTTATTGAAACAGAGGTTGATGCCACTTGCAGTGATTTTGATTTTGGCACAGCCCTTCATATTTCTGCTTCCAACCTGTGTTTATCAGCAGTAAAGTGCCTGCTGGAACATGGAGCTAATCCTGTCTTCAGAGTAAGTAATGGGGAACGTGTTTTTTACTGTATGAGAATAACTATAATAATTTAATTTCTTTGCTCACAAAATTTGATGAACTATGACACATTATTCAACTTTCAATTCAGTATACAATAGACTAGTTTATTTATTACATATAAATGACAGCAGACATTTTTTTTGCATCTTGAAGCAAAGATGTTTGGCATATTCATCTCCTTTATCAAATAGATAATTGAAAGCCAATTTATAATTTCTCAGTATTGCTGAAATAGGGTTGAAACAAAACCTGCACATTAACAAATAGTGTACCACATAGTGGTCATAAGTTTCTGACCTTCAGACAGTGTAATGTTGACTTATATATTAAAATATTTGTTTCGATTTTTATTTTTTTTTTAGAATAGATTTGTGTATTTCAGGAATAATGACTTAACATGACTTAACAGGTTAACTGTATAAAGTTTTAAAGGTTGGAGGGGAGCCTGATGTTAAAAAGTATACAGTAGGTTATACCCAAAGTAAGGGCTAAAGTGTCCATTTGTATGGTGTCACTGTTTAGCATCTTGATTCTCATTACAGTATACAAATTTACACAGAAGAAATTGGTTTGGGGACAGGTGCTTTATGCACGTTTGTTTACTTCACCTTTTTTCTAATATTCCAATAAAAGTTATTTCATGTAAAATACCATAAGGACAGCTTCCTCAGAGCAGGTCAACGTGAACTAATGCAGTGCCAACCTAACATTCAGAATCTTAACCCCCTAAAGGAAGCTAATAATGCACGGCCTCTTAGTCTTTTTGCAACCTTAGAAGAATATATTTTTGTTTCCAATTGAAAACAGCAATAAAGTCAAATCTAGCAGAAAACAATACATTTCAGACTCCAGGTGAAAGGAGGACAATTTAAGTAATGACACTGTGAGAGATCATTACTCTCATTGTATCAGTGTAATACTCTTGTGTGAGCAACATTTAGTGGATTATGTTACATATGGTATTACAGACAAAATAAACAAAACATTAAACCATTGCATGCTGCAAAAGACAATATAAAAATATCTTGTATTTTAGGAACTAGACAGTTCATTATGAACATAGGGGTTTTAGTTTTGTTATGAACATCATGCTTTTTTGCTTGACTTTTCCCACTTGCACTTTTTATGGGATCATCCCCTGTAGTCAGGAAACCTTAATGGTTACACTCTTCTTTTAATACAAAGTGTCATTCTCACATCGCACCACCTCTACAAGGTCTTTCAGCCTCTCAAAAATTAAGAGAATACATAATACTTGGTGCAAGAGCAGCAGATCTAGAGAATATTACATTTTAAAATTGTCAGAGTTTAATAGAACTGTTGTAGCAAAGGGACCATTTTTATTCAAATCTTCCGAATAGCAAACAGGGCGATAATAAAAGAGGAATAAAATAAATAAAGGTGTCAATTAAGAGTAACATTAGGGAAGACTGCTGTATATTTTTAACAGAATAACAACATTGTATCCAGTTACATATGTAAACATTTGTTTTGATTTTTGTGCTAACATAAACACTTCTGAAAAAAAAATCTAAAGTAAATCTGTGCAGGTAGTTATTTTAAATGAACTGGAAAAATGCACTTTAAAAGTAAAAAGTCTAGTCTTGTGTTTAAAAATGTTATGATAAAAAGTAAGTAATGTCTGTATGGGATGGTGGAGGGAATAGCATTCACCAGTTTCTTAAAAAAGGCAAGTATGGGTTTTGCCCCTAGCACCAGTTTTTAAATCAGAATATTTTGAATTGTCTGTTTTGAGAGAAATTAATTATTTGAAGCCAAGCTTGCAGGACCAAACTGAAACTGAACATATTTCTCCAATGCCATTAAGCTTTTGTTAGATGTTTACTGCCTCAATGAGTTTCCTCCACCTTTGTCTGTATTTGACTACCTTAATCATCTCTCTCTCTCTAATGCCCCCTAGAGCCCCTGCCTCCTCCTTTGTCTTTTTTTTTTTTTTGTCACAGGCCTTCTCCAGACTTTCTCAATCATATCATCTTCATTTCCCCTAACCATATGCCCATACTATCACAGTCTAGTATCTCTAATTTTCTCACTGATTTTTACCCCTTCTTATACTCTTCCACAGTGAGTCTCCCAAAACCCATCTCTACATTTTCAAATCAGATCTTTCGAAGTCCCCTTCCTATGTTTTTATTATTGTCCATGTCAATTCACCTGTACATCAACACTAGCCCTGTTTTTGGCACCTGTTTATCACATACCAACCCCAGTATTTACTTTTAATCTTCTCTATTTCAAACCTCTTACCATTTAAATGCCCTTCTTTGACATTCTTCTTCTGATTCTGCCACAATCACAAAGTAATTAGCATATAACAATTAATTCAAATCACCACACCAACTATAAAGTACATAGAGAAAAGAGCTAAGCTCCCTTGCACATTAAACTTTTTAATGTCTCCATGTGCAATTGTCGCTGTTGTATGATAGATTACTGACAGCATACATGTTCTTACTTTTACCAGCTTTTGGGGAACTTTCCTCTTTCTTAGACACCAAAACCCTACATCCCTTGTGACCATATCATCATTCTTATCAGATGTATAAATGCAAAATATAGCTGAAGTTGCCACACAATAAATGTTGCATCAATTGTTACTTTACTTTTTCATAAACTCAAATTTCATACTTCTTACAAGTATATCTTCCTTGCTTTTAAACAAAGGAACCAGTGCAATCTTTCTCTAACCATTGGGGATCTTTTCCTCATCCCATACTGCTTTCATCAATTCCAACATCCATTCCTCCAATACTTTAGTCATTTCAATCTGCACCTCTAAAAGCCAGCATGCTTTTCCTGCCTTTGTCTTATGTATTGCTTATTTAGTTTTCAGTCTTTGTATTTCCAGCCTGGTCCTCCTACCCTTCAAAATATTTCAAATTGCCCCCTATTATTCTCTGTGTTTAACAGTTGCTCACAGTACTGTCTTCATCTATTCTTAATATTCCACTCATTTTGTGGAGTATTTCCATTTCCATCGTTAATTGCACACACCCTTTTCAGATCTTATTTTTGTTGTTGTTGTTTGATCTTTTGTTATGTTATACTGATACTTTTCTCTTCTTCCAGTTTCCTTGCTTCCCTGTACCATTCTCCTGCATCCATCAAAACTTTCAGTTTTTTATCCTTAAATGTCCTTGACTTCTCCCTTTCAAATTTTTGTCATTCTACCACCACTATTTTCATCCCTGTGGTAGGCCAGATCCACTTGACTAAATGATCTAACTGCAGTACAAGGTAGTGGCTTTCCTCATTTTTCCATAATGGGCCAAACCTTTGTCTAAAAGACCACAATATGTGGCAGCAGCTTTCTTTTTGAGTGCTTTATATACCACACAGGATTATGTGGACATTGCTGGTTTCCTGTAGATGTATCCCTTTGCTCAGAAGAGATGTGTGGCTTTCAGGCACCAGAGGCCCTCCATTCACTCTCTACTATTTGAAAACACCAGAGGCTCCTCAGGCAAAGATATGGTAGCAGGTCATTGTTGGCAGAGCTAGCTTAAAGAATTAACATACCTAATATCAAATTCAATGGGAATCTTGTACTTGGGATAGAATTAGAACCCAAAGCACTAGAACTGCACACATCTAAAATTGTGGCCTAGTACAGAGCTAGTCAAACTGCAACATACTCCCAGCTTCATTTCCTGAAAGTACATGTACACATATTATTATATTCCATCCTTCCATACTGCCTGGAGTTTCACAAAATTCACTTGACATTTTTTTCCTAAGAACTGTGCCCACATCATCCACTTTTCTTTAACTCATGTATTGCAGTAAGAAAGTATGCCTTCCCATGAACCCGCAGTTAGGACAAGAATGGTTGTTACTGGCACTTCTGAGTAATTTCAGAGTTAAAAAGCCTGGACAGAAGATCACAACAATACTGCCGTACAGATCCAGCATCTTAGGTTGAAAACCCACATCCAGTGATTTGTCTTGTGAAGTTTACTTGTTCACCCAGTTTCTGCGTGTTATATTTCTGTGGGTGCTCCACTTTTCTCCTATATCCATGACAAACTGATATTGATGACTCAGGCGCCACCGCGAGTGGCAGCCTTTCCAGCAGCTCTGTGTATGACTTTATCTTTCTACCTTTTAATCTATTTTATCTATTTCACTGATCACCCCAACCACTTTCTTTTATGTGGACTCGTTCCCTGAACACTTTTTTTACTTCTTGGACATGGATTTTTACACGCCGAGACTCGTCTATTCAGGTAGTCAACTTCAAGCGCTGAGAACAAATGCCTGCACCGGTGTGGTTCCCTATTTACCTGACGAGGTAAGAAGGCGGTATCGTGGTAGCAGAGCCGGAGCTAAGCTAAAGATGAAGTGGCTTGCGAGAAAGTGGCGTTACAAGCCTTCGGTGCTTTCTGTGATCCTGGGAAATGTGAACTCACTACCAAATAAGATCGATGAACTGGCCGTGCTGGTGAAAAAATTCAGGACCTACAGAGAATACCTGCAGGAAGCGGAAAGGAGGCGGACGCGCTCTCTATGTCAATACAAGGTGGTGCAACTCTGGACATGTAAACATAAAAATCTCCACTTGCTGCAGGGACATCGAACTGTTGGCAGTAAGTTTGCGCCCCTATTACTTGCCCAGAGAGTTTGGACACGTCATTATTGTTATTGTATACATCCCTCCTCGGGCTGACATGGAGATAGTGGGTGACATCATCCATTCTGCTGTTGCTAAACTGCAAACGCAGCACCCCGAGGCGCTTGTGCTAATCGCTGGAGACTTTAACCATGTGACGCTGGACAAAACTTTACCTGCCATCTCCCAGTATGTGGATTGTAACACCCGGAGAAATAGGACTATTGACCTACTGTATGCAAACGTTAAAGACGCATACAGCGCCACCCCACTGCCTGCGCTTGGGAAAGCAGATCAGAACCTGATTCTGCTTCAGCCTCACTACAAACCAAGAGTGAGGGAGCTACCTACAACCACACACTCATTCAGGAAGTGGTCCTCTGAGGCAGAGCAGGCTCTGAGAGACTGCTTTGGAACTATGGACTGGGATATCCTGCAGGGATCATATAGTGAGAACATTGAGGAGGTTGTTGACTGCACTACTGATTACATCAACTTCTGTATGGACATTGTAGTTCCAGTAAGAACAGTATGCTGCTATGCTAACAACAAGCCATGGATTACAAGTGACATCAAGGGCCTTTTGAACCAGAAGAAAAGGGCTTTTAAAGGTGGTGATCAGCATGAGCTCAAGCTTGTGCAGAAGGAACTCCGAGTCCAGCTCAGGGTGGCAAAGTTGCAGAATAACAGCATGAAGGAAGTGTGGGATGGGATGAAGATCATTACTGGCTGCAGCTCGAAGCGGGGTGCCACCATCGAGAGAGACGTGGAGAGAGCAAACCAGATGAACAACTTCTTTAACAGGTTTGACCACACTAACCCACTCTCACCTCAGAGTAATGCACCCTCCACCCATCCTTCTACTGATACCAGCATAGGAGAGAGTTTCCCCCCACCCACAATTACAGCAGCCCAGGTAAGCAGAGAGCTGAGGAGACTTTGTGCCAGCAAAGCAGTTGGCCCAGATGGAGTATCGCCACGACTGCTAAAGGTCTGTGCGCTGGAGCTGGGGAGTCCTCTACAGCACATCTTCAACCTGAGCCTGGAACAGGGGAGAGTCCCGAAGCTTTGGAAAACATCTTTCATCACCCCAGTCCCAAAGGTATGACGTCCTAGTGAGCTGAATGACTTCCGGCCTGTCGCTCTGACATCACATGTGATGAAGACCATGGAGTGGCTGCTGCTTCACGACCTGAAGCCACAGGTCCGCCACGCCCTCGACCCTCTGCAGTTCGCATACTAGGAGAATGTGGGAGCGGAGGATGCCATCATCTGTATGTTTCACCAATCCCTCTGCTACTTGGACAGAGGCAGTGGTGCTGTAAGAATTATGTTTCTGGACTTCTCTAGCACCTTCATCACCATCCAACCTCTGCTCCTTAGGGACAAGCTGACAGAGATGGGAGTAGATTCATACCTGGTGGCATGGATCGTGAACTGTCTTGCAGACAGACCTCAGTATGTGCGTCTCGGGAACCGCAGGTCTGACATTGTGGTCAGCAACACAGGAGCGCAGCAGGGGACTGTACTTTCTCCGGTCCTGTTCAGCCTATATACATCGGACTTATAATACAACTCGGAGTCCTGCCACGTGCAAAAGTTCGCTGACGACACTGCTATCGTGGGCTGCATCAGCAGTGGGCAGGAGGAGGAGTATAGGAACCTAATCAAGGACTTTATTAAATGGTGCGACTCAAACCACCTACACCTGAACACCAGCAAAACCAAGGAGCTGGTGGTGGATTTTAGGAGACCCAGGCCCATCCTGTACCCCATGATCATCAGAGCTTACTGTATGCAGAGGGTGCAGACCTATAAATACCTGGGAGTGCAGCTGGATGATAAATTGGACTGGACTGCCAATACTGATGCTCTGTGCAAGAGAGGACAGAGCCGACTATACTTCCTCAGAAGGCTGGCGTCCTTCAAGATCTGCAATAAGATGCTGCAGATGTTCTAGCAGACGGTTGTTGCGAGTGCCTTCTTCTACGCAGTGGTGTGCTGGGGAGGCAGCATAAAGAAGGACACCTCACGCCTGGACAAACTGGTGAGGAAGACAGGCTGTATTGTAGGCATGGAGCTGGACAGTTTGACATCTGTGGCAGAGCGACGGGCGCTCAGCAGGCTCATGTCAATCATGGAGAATCCACTGCATCCACTAAACAGTATCATCTCCAGACAGAGGAGCAGCTTCAGCGACATACTGCTGTCAATGTCCTGCTCCACAGACAGACTGAGGAGATCGTTCCTCCCCCACACTATGCGACTCTTCAATTGCACTCTGGGGGGTAAATGTTAACATTATACAAAGTTATTGTCTGTTTTACCTGCATTTTTATCACTCTTTAATTTAATATTGTTTTTTATCAGTATGCTGCTGCTGGAGTATGTGAATTTCCCCTTGGGATTAATAATCTAAACTGTGTATTACTTGAATGAGTTACTTTAAATTAGTGCAATATGAATTAAGTGTGAGGGTCAGTATATGTATGACTGCATTACAATGGGGTTAACACCCCATCCAGGTGTGGCTTCTGCTTTGGACTTGATGATGTTGGGATAGGATGTTCCTCACTGTGACTGCAGTAATTGGCTTATATCATATAACTCTGTGTGTGTGTGTGTGTGTGTGTGTGTGTGTATGTATACAGTATGTATGTATATTCATATATTGTATGTGTGTATTTAGTATCTGATAAAAAGAAGTTTCATTGTTTAAGGATATACAGTACAAGGACAAACTTGGTAATACAGGTGTATTACCTGATTGCATGTGCTGTTAGGATGGTGTACTGTATCAAATAAATAGCTTTAAGGGAGCTGTTAATTACATGCCTCATCCTTTCTCTTGTCTATAAATACCACTGTCTTAATATTTACTCCTGGAAATAGTGGGACAGTCACAGTTGGCTAAACTCAGCTGGATTAGTTAGAGAATGGGCATATAGATTATTTCAATTCCATAAATGACTATAATTTATTGTTTTCACTAGTAAGATCTGAAGTCAAAGTATTTGAATTGTAACTTTACAGTATTTTTTTCTCCAAAAGGTACATATTGGTTGTTTAAACAATATTGGCTTATATAGCTAAAATTTCAGTCTGCCTTAAAGACTTACAATGTTTAAAGTTAATTGCTTTTTTGGATGTCTTAATTGGCTTCCTCTACTCTTTTCATGCAGAATGATCGGGGCTTGATTGCAGCAGATGTGGTTCCAGATCCATTGGAAATGCCTTTGGACATGGCTGAAACAGCTGCCCTTGCCAAGGAGCTACGCAAAGTGCTTTTGGATGCCCTGCCTCTGTCCTGTGATATCAGCAAAACAATTTTGCCTAATTATGACTACATCTCAGGAAAAACCCTTCTTCGGTCTCTGGGAATAAATTTAGGGGACAGAGTAATCATTGCTGGACAAAAGGTAAAAGATTGGGCCTTTATGGGAAAATTATATGCACTAATTGAGCAAATTATTAGAAACACCTATACACCTTCTATCCATGCAGTTATCAGCCAATCATGCGGCATCAGCGCAGTGCATAAAATAATGCTGATACAGGTCAGGAGCTGCAGCAAATGATAACATCAAACACCAGAATGGGGAAAATGTGATCTTAATGGTTGGATCAGCTATGGCATGATTGTTGTTGCCAAATGGTTTGGTTCAAGTACTTTTGTAACTGCTGAGCTCCTGGGAGTTTCATGTACAACAGTCTCCAGAGTTTACTCAGAAAGGTATGAAAATCAAAAATCATTTAGAGAGTTGCAGTTCTGTGGAAACACTTTATACATGAGGTCAGAGGAGAATGGCCAAACATGTTTGAGTTGACAGAAAGGCTACAGTAAGTCAGAAAGCCACTCTGTATGACTATGGTGAGCAGAGAAGCATGTCAGAATGCACAACACATTGAACCTTTAGCCATGTGTGTTACAACAGTAAAAGACCATGTCAGGTTCCACTCCTGTCAGCCTAGAACAGAAAGCAAAGGCTGCAGGGGTCACAGGCTTGCCAAAACTGGAGGGCTGAAGATTAGAAAAATGTATTTTGGTCTGATGAGTCTTGATTTTTGTTGCGGCACACAGATGGTAGTGTCAAAATGTGGTGCCAACAACATGACTTCATGCACTCAACCTGCTTTGTGTCGCTAGTCCAAGATGATAGTGGTTGTGTATTGGTGTGGGTAATGTTTTCTTGACCCACTTTGGACCTGTTAATACCATTTAATCATTGCTTAAATTCCATGGCCTATTTGTGTATTATTGTGGACCACATGCATCGCTTCATGACCATAATTTACATATCTTTTAATGGCTATTTCCAGTATAATAATCTACCAAAACAAAAGTTATCTCAAACTGGTTTTATGAACATTACAATGAGTTCAGTGTTCTTCAGCATCCTTCCCTGTCACCGGATGTGAATCTGGTAGAACAGGAGTTACGCAGCATGAATGTGCAGTGGAAAATTTTGGAGATACTTTATGATACGATCATTTCAGCATGAATACTTCATGATATGATCGTGTCAACATGAACCACAATCTCAGAAGAATGTTTCCAATATCATGTAGAGTCCATGCCACAAGAAAACTGAGGCTGTTTTAAGAGCAAAAAGAGGCCCTACCCAGTATTAGTATGGTGTTCATAATAATTTGTACTACAGTGATCCCTCGCTATATCGCGCTTCACCTTTCGCGGCTTCACTCTATCACGGATTTTATATGTAAGCATATTTAAATATATATCACGGATTTTTTGCTGGTTCGCGGATTTCTGAGGACAATGGGTCTTTTAATTTCTGGTACATGCTTCCTCAGTTGGTTTGCCCAGTTGATTTCATACAAGGGATGCTATTGCCAGATGGCTGAGAAGCTACCCAACTTACTTTTCTCTCTCTCTCTCTCTTGCGCTGACTTTCTCTGATCCTGACGTAGGGGGTGTGAGCAGGGGGGCTGTTCGCACACCTAGACGATACGGACGCTCGTCTAAAAATGCAGAAAGATTATCTTCACGTTGCTATCTTCTGTGCAGCTGCTTCCTGAAGTGACATGCTGCACGGTGCTTCGCATACTTAAAAGCACGAAGGGCACGTATTGATTTTTGACTGTTTTTCTCTGTCTCTCTCTCTGTCTCTCTCTCCCTGCTCCTGACGGAGGGGGTGTGAGCTGCCGCCTTCAACAGCTTTGTACCGGCGGTGCTTCGCATACTTAAAAGCCAAACAGCCCTATTGATTTGTTTGCTTTCCTCTGCCTTTCTGACAGTCTGTGCTTCTGACGCGCACTCCTTTGAAGAGGAAGATATGTTTGCATTCTTTTAATTGTGAGACAGAACTGTCATCTCTGTCTTGTCATGGAGCACAGTTTAAACTTTTGAAAAAGAGACAAATGTTTGTTTGCAGTGTTTGAATAACGTTCCTGTCTCTCTACAACCTCCTGTGTTTCCGCGCAAATCTGTGACCCAAGCATGACAATATAAAAATAACCATATAAACATATGGTTTCTACTTCGCGGATTTTCTTATTTCGCGGGTGGCTCTGGAACGCAACCCCCGCGATGGAGGAGGGATTACTGTATATGTGTTTGTATTAGTGTCAGGATTTATTTATATTTTATTTATTGTCTCAAAAATATATACATACTTAGAATGATTATAAAGAAAATGTTTTTTATTATTAATATTTGGTTTTGTCCGTTTCGGGAGATGGACATCTGAGACAGAACTCCGTTAGCAGCAGTGCTATTTTACATTTTTTTTTATCATCCCGAGATATCCTGTATTTATTCAACCCGATGGGCTTTGATTATAGCTTATGCAAGTATATATTAGCTTGACTGGCAGAAAAAAGGCTCAAGAAGAAACGGAAAAGACAGCTAAAGCTTCATCTAAGTCTAAACAGACCTCATGTTCAAGATATGGCCTGGCAGAGACTGACCTGGAACAGATAGGCGAAAGAATGGTTCTCCCGGGACCTGACACTGCAGCATCACCTCCAGCCAAGAGCGAAAGTGGGAGCGAAAGCACAAGTGAGTCGATTCCAGAATGTTCATTGAAACTAAAAATGGCTTTATTTTCCACACTGTTAACTACCCACCACAAGCCAGCACCACCAACTCCAACTGGGCTTGCTACACCACCTGCGGAGCTCAGAGAAGACCGAAACGAGCAATCCAAGCTGATGGTAATGATCGCCTCAGTGATCACTGCAATAACTACTGCAATAGCCACAAAGGTATGCTAGAAGAAATTGAGGAAAAAAATACAGGAAAATGCGAGTAGTTTTGAAAATAAACTTGGAGCACTTGATGCTCAGTTTGAAGACGTTAAGTAAATGTTCACGACTTGTATTGAAACAGTTGAAAAATTGGCTACTAAATCCGCATGCAAAGTGCTTGGTCACAGACTAACTCTGCTGGAAGATGGATATAGAAGAAATAATATCAGAATTGAAGGTCTTCCTGAAAACCGTGAAAGCCCAAACCCAGTGAAATTCATCGCTGAACTATTCTCTATAATAATTGGAGAGGACTCCAAATTAGACATCAATCGTCAAACGGCTCAAAACCTAGAGGTATCATTGTACGTTTCAATAAATTACAATCTAAAATGAATCTGATGTTGGTTCTCAGAATGAAACCGGAGATTATATTTGAAAATAACTGCATTCATATTTTCGCTGATTTATCACCTTCAACAGCTGCTAAACATGCCACATTTTACAGCATTAAACAGCGCTTACACAAAGCTGAATTTAGATACAGCCTCTTGTATCCTGCTAAATTAAGAGTGGATATTCAAGGCAAGTTCTACATTTTTAGTTCTCTGGATGAAACAGAAAAAGAGCTAAAAAATTGATCCTGACTCTCTTTTAAATACAATTGTGAATCACAGCATGTCCTGGCAAGGCAAAGAAGATGTACCTGCAATTTGGCCCATTTGCAGTGAGACTTTTACCGTAATTATACATTTTATTTCCTTCCCTGCTACTTTAACATTTTAATTACAATAATTCTATTTGTATGTATATGTGTTTGTATTTGTATGTATTCTGTGTGTATGGATGTATATGTATGTGCATATACATACTTCATATATATGTATACATTTCAAAATGGGGCTGTTTAACATCTCACCCCTGGTTTATTGTATTAAGATTGTACTATCATTCGTTAATTGCATCTCCATGGGTACTGTTTAACATCATACCCTGGGTTTATTCTTTGGAGCCTGTTCAAGATTATATTCTAGGTTTATAGTATTTGGACTGTATTGCCAATAGATATCTCTACTTCATTCCTTCTACACCACTGCTTGAGGTTTTGCTTTGTTCTGGATGTGCTCTGTCTCTAGGCATGTCAGAGGACTGGGACTTTGAGAAGTGTGGTCTAGCCTCAATTGGGGAGGTAAAAATGGGTGGGGCGGGGGGAGTTAGTTTAGGGGAGAAGAGAAAGAGAGCAATCTATTTCTGATCTATCCTTTTCATCTCCACCATTGTAAGTGCTAACACATCAGTAGGCTTCATAGACATAACTCCTGGCAATATT
This sequence comes from Erpetoichthys calabaricus, assembly GCF_900747795.2. NCBI lineage: Eukaryota > Metazoa > Chordata > Cladistia > Polypteriformes > Polypteridae > Erpetoichthys > Erpetoichthys calabaricus. The sequence goes on along the minus strand of NC_041396.2, from coordinate 132,205,736 downwards.
GGAAATTAAGGTTAAAGCTATCATATGCAATAATGTACAACCTTAATTTAAGATTATAAAATGACAACAAAAGTTCAGAAGCAATGTTTCTATGACCAAACAATGAACTATGTGAGCTGTACTGTCAAAGGTCTTAATCATGAATTAAAGAGGAAGAAAGTATTCTTTTATCTAACAGGTCTAAATGCCAGCAAGGATCAGTTTCAGGCTGGACTGGCCAAATATTCCATTCCAGCTATACAAAGAAAACTAGAGGCATGGGAATCCTAATTCATAGAATAATTGTAGCATCTGATCCTGATGGACGATATGTGATGGTGATGGGTAATTTATTTAATTGTAGTGATTCTGATAAATATCTACACACCCAATGTGGATGATAGAGACTTTATCAAAAATGTATTTGTATCGATTCCTAACTTGAATACTCACAAATTATAATGGCCAGAGACTTTAATTGTGTTTTAAATTCAGACTTGGATAGGTTTTCAGCTACAGGGGCGAAAACATCTAACACTGCAAAAATAATCACACAGTTTTTAATTGATCATAACTTATCAGACCTATGGAGTTTTCTAAATCTATACTCCTTCTTCTCACCAGTACATCATTGTTACTCAAGAATTGATTATTTCTTTCTAGATAGCAATTTCTTGCTTCCAATCAAATCTTGCAATTACGATGCAATTGTTATATCTGACCATGCCCCTCTGATCATGGAGCTCACATACTCATCTCACAGCTGGTGTCTTAACCCGCTGTTATTAGCTGATGAGAACTGCACAGAATTTATATCCAAGCAAATAATTTTTTTTTAGAGACAAATGTATCCTCAGAGGTTTCTGCAGGAATACGGTGCGAAACTCTGAAGGCAGTTTTAAGAGGACAGATTATCTTATGTCTCTCTCACAAAAATAAATTTGAAGCCAAGAAGGCCTTAGAGTTTATCAGTGAAATTACCACAATAGATCAGGAACATACCAGGTCTCCAAATAGGGCATTTTTTTAGGAAAAGACAGGCTTTGCAATCAGAACCTTTTAACAACAAAAGAAACAGAACAACTCATTTTTAAATCGCCACATCATTACTATGAACACAGAGAGAAGGCTAACTAGATCTTAGTTCAATAACCACAAGCTGGAAGTTCACAATGCAATATAAGTAATCACCAACACAGACGGAGATAGAATCATTGGCCATAAAAATATAATGCACACATATAGAGACTCCTATAAGTCCTTATATTCTGCTCAGTTTAAAGAATACAAGACATAATTTAATGCGTTTTTTGATACATTATGGATAACACAGCTAAATAATCTCAAAGCAGAGAAATTGGATAAACCTCTATCACTATGAGAATTACTAGACACTATAAACTCACTTGAGAGTGGGAAAGAACCTGGTCCTGATGGTTACCCTGCTGAATTTTTTTAAACAATTTTCAATCCGGTTGGCTCCCCTTTTATTAGCAACTTCTACTGAAGCCAGAGACAATAAAATTTTACTTCGAACTTTTCGCCCAGCATTAATTACCATTTTTCTTAAAAAAAATAATGACTTACTACAATGTGTATCACATAGACCAATCTCACATCTGAATAATAATGTTAAGATACTTTCCAAAGTCCTAGCTAGAAGGATTGAGAAAGTGCTACCTTATTAAAGGTAGACATTTGGCTTCCAATCTTCAATGCCAATTTAATGTAATGTATTCACCCATATAGTCTAACACTACAAAGATCTCATTATCTTTGGATGCAGAAAATGCATTTTATATGGTTGAATAGTATTACCTATTCACCACTTTGCATAAATTTGGGTTTGGCCCTAACATATGTGCATGGATCAAGCTACTGTATACCAGTTCAGAAGCTTCACTTTGTATTAACAACACTATCACAGATTACTTCAAACTTGAACTATACAAGGATGCCCCTTGTCACCCCTGCTATTTGCAATCGCCATGGAACCATTGGCTGTTCACTTTTGAAATGCATCAGAGATGAGAGATTTTTTAGAGAAGAACTTGAACAGAAAATATCACTATCTGCAGATGATATAGTACTGTATATATCAGATCCACAAGTTGCAGTGCATGCAGCCCTAACTGTACTAGCAAATTTTCAAACGATATCTGGACTAAAGTGTGCTTTTTGTAGTAAATTCTTTAGTAAACAGCATTAGATTGGACACCTTCCCTTTTATCATTGCAGATCAGTTTAAATAGTTAGGGGTAAACATCACAAGTAAATATAAAGCTATTTTTCAACAAAGTTTACTGTTTGCATGGACAAAATTAAGCAAGACATGCATAGATGGTCTACCATCTAGCTTACTTTAGCAGGGAGAATTAAAGCTATTAAGATGAATATCCTCCGTAAGCTTCTGTTTCTATTTCAAAACACCCCCATATACATTAACAAATAATTTTCTTTAACAATTAGATGCAATCATAACCTTATTTATTTGGAATTCAAAATATCCATGCATCCAAAGGGCGACCGTACAATGACATAAATCAGAAGACAGCATGGCTCTACCTAATTTTCAGTTTTATTACTGCGCGTCAAACATACAAACTGTAAAAACCTGAACACTAACACAAACAGATGAACACACACTAGCTTGGTCTGCAATAGAAATGAAATTCTGCAATACCTCTTTACTGTATATTCCTTGCTTTGTACACCAGTAAACACAAGGTATCATCAATATACTAACAACTCAATTGTCCTTCATTCACTTGCAATATGGAACCAATTTAGGAAGCACTTTAAGTAAGAGAATATTTTGTCTGTGGCACCTCCACACGATAACCACCTTTTTCTATCCTCTCAAACTTCCATCCATCCATCCATTTTCCAACCTGCTGAATCCGAACACAGGGTCACGGGGGTTTACTGGAGCAAATCCCAGCCAACACAGGGCACAAGGCAGGAACCAATCCCGGGCAGGGCGCCAACCCACCGCAGGACTTGCATACACACCAAGCACACACTAGGGCCAATTTAGAATCGCCAATCCACCTAACCTGCATGTCTTTGGACTGTGGGAGGAAACTGGAGCACCTGGAGGATATCCATGCAGACATGGGGAGAACATGCCAGCTCCACACAGGGAGGACCCGGGAAGCGAACCCGGGTCTCCTTACTGCGAGGAAGCAGCGCTACCACTGCGCCACCATGCCGTCACTCCTCCTCTCAAACCTACACAGTTTTAATGTTTGGAAAACATCCATCCATCCATTTTCCAACCCGCTGAATCCGAATACAGGGTCACGGGGGTCTGCTGGAGCCAATCCCAGCCAACACAGGGCACAAGGCAGGAACCAATCCAGGGCAGGGTGCCAACCCACCGCAGGACACACACACAAACACACCCATTATATAATTATAATATAGTACTGTACAAAAGTTTTAGGCAGGTGTGAAAAAATGCTGTAAACAAAAAATGCTTTCAGAAATATAAATGATTGCTTATTGTTATCAATTTACAAAATGCAAAGTGAGCGAACAAAAGAAAAATCTAAATCAAATCAATATTTGGTGTTACTACCTTTTGCCTTCAAACCAGCATCAATTCTTATAGGTACACTTGCACAAAGTCAGGGATTTTGTAGGATTATAGTCAGGTGTATGATCAACCAATTATACCAAACAGGTGCTAATGATGATCAATGTCACACATAGGTTGAAACACAGTCATTAACTGAAACAGAAACAGCTGTGTAGGAGGCTTAAAACTGGGTGAGGAACAGCCAAACTCTGCTACCAAGGTGAGGTTGTGGAAGACAGGTTCATGTCATGGCAAGATTGAGCACAGCAACAAGACACATGGTAGTTATACTGCATCAGCAAGGTCTCTCCCAGACAAAGATTTCAAAGCAGACTGGGGTTTCAAGATGTGCTGTTCAAGCTCTTTTGAAGGAGCACAAAGAAACCGGCAACGTTGAGGATCGTAGACGCAGTGGTCGGCCAAGGAAACTTAGTGCGGCAGATGAAAGACACATCAAGCTTATTACCCTTCGAAATCGGAAGATGTCCAGCAGTGCCATCAGCTCAGAACTGGCAGAAACCAGCGGGACCCAGGTACACCCATCTACTGTCTGGAGAAGTCTGGCCAGAACTGGTCTTCATGGAAGAGTTGCAGCCAAAAAGCCATACCTCCAACGTGGAAACAAGGCCAAGCGACTCAAGTACAGTGGAACCTCGAGATACGATCACCTCTGTATACGAGAAATTCAAAATACGAGGAAAGTATGAGCGAAAAATTCAGATCTAAATACGAGCATTGGCTTGCGTAACGAGCCACGAGCCAGGCTGTGGGTATAGCTCGCGGCTTAGCGAGGGGGCGTGGTAGCAGTTGCGAGCCGCGATCTGCGTTGTCTGCGTTTCTCACTTAAGTGCACAGGTGGGAACTGCCCACATCCATGATTGTTCCTGTGGCTGATGGGCTGCAGCTGCCATGTCCTCCCCGCTTATATAGAGAAGCGCGAGCCGGTTAAGGGGGAGAAGAAGTAAAAGAAAAGATGAGAGAGAACGGAGGTTGCAGGAGGAGGAGGAGGAGGCAGGCAGGCAGCAGTAGGAAGTCGGTGCGGGAGAGCGAGGGAGTGCAGGCTCGCGTGTAGCTGAACAGTGAGCTGAACAGGCGAGCCAAACAGCTGAAGCAGGACGGTGTAGAGAAGGTCAGCTGCATTAAGAGTGTCTCGCCTTTTGCAGAGCCCGCAGGTGAGACGCTAACAGAGAAGAAGCACCGGGGATTGTCATCTGTTTTATAAAGACTGCATCCTTTTGACGTTTTAACCTTTTGTTAAAGGATTGTTATTCTTGTGTATTTTAAACCTCCACTTCACAACTGTTTTAAGGATTATTTATTTAAAGATTTATTGAATGCTCTACTGCACTTTGGACACCTGTTTTGATTCTTTTAATAATCAGTTATATTATTTACCAGTGTTATTTATTAAAGGTAGACTACAGTATATATAATTTATCAGTGTTATTTGTTAGGAAAATTGATTTTTATGTTAATATATTTGGGGTGTGGAACGGATTAACTGGATTTCCATTATTTTCAATGGGGAAGTTTGTTCTAGATACGAGAAATTCGCTATACAAGCTCAGTGCTGGAACGAATTAAACTCGTATCTAGAGGTTCCACTGTATGCACGAAAACATAGAAACTGGGGTGCAGCAAAATGGCAGCAGGTGCTCTGGACTGATGACTCAAAATTTGAAATATTTGGCTGTAGCAGAAGGCAGTTTGTTCGTCGAAGGGCTGGAGAGCGGTACAATAATGAGTGTCTGCAGGCAACATTGAAGCATGGTGGAGGTTCCTTGAACGTTTGGGGCTGCATTTTTGCAAATGGAGTTGGAGATTTGGTCAGGATTAAAAGTGTTCTCAATGCTGAGAAATACAGGCAGATACTTATCCATCATGCAATACCATCAGGGAGGAGTATGATTGGCCCCAAATTTATTCTGCAGCAGGACAACGACCCCAAACATACAGCCAAAATCGATTAAGAACTATCTTCAGCGTAAAGAAGAACAAGAAGTGATGGTATGACCCCCACAGAGCCCTGATCTCAACATCATCGAGTGTGTCTGGGATTACATGAAGAGACAGAAGGATGTGAGGAAGCCTACATCCACAGAAGATCTGTGGTTAGTTCTCCAAGATGTTTGGAACAACCTACCAGCCGAGTTCCTTCAAAAACTGTGTGCAAGTGTACCTAGAAGAATTGATGCTGTTTTGAAGGCAAAGGGTGGTCACACCAAATATTGATTTGATTTAGATTTCTATTTTGTTCATTCACTGCATTTTGTTGATTGATGAAAATAAACGATTAACACTTCCATTTTTGAAAGCATTCTTTGTTTACAGCATTTTTTCACACCTGCCTAAAACTTTTGCACAGTACTGTATATATATATATATACACTGTATATATACTGTGTGTATGTATATATATATATATATATATATATATATATATATATATATATATATATATATATATATATATATATATATATATATATACACTGTATATATACTGTATATGCATACAGAGAGAGAGAGTAGATTGATTGATTGAATGATTTATTTATTTATTTATTTATTAATTACTCACTACAAATTACTGTCTTCTTTAAAAGAAAAAATATTTTGGTGTGGCCTGCAGAATGTTTCTAAAAGCACTGTAAGAGGGTGTGAAATTGGAAAAATATATGCAAGATACAAACCACAGAGATTTATTTTTCAGATTTTGGTCTGCTTTAAGGGTAACTTTTGGTATTTTATGTAACTAAAAGTAAGAAATCTGTGTTTAATTATGGACAAAATTTAATCAGCTAATTGCCCCCACCAATAAATTAGTTCAAAATTTTATGTAGATATGCTGTTAGAAAAGAAAAAAGTAAAGCAATTTATTAGAGGCTCAATCTGTTAATCCATCCATCCATTATCCAACCGCTATATCCTAACTACAGGGTCACGTGGGTCTGCAGAAGCCAATCCCAGCCAACACAGGGCGCAAGACAGCAAAACAAACCCCGGGCAGGGCGCCAGCCCACCACAGGGCGCCCACACACACAGACACACACATACACCCACACACTAGGAACAATTTAGAATCGCCAATGCACCTAACCTGCATGTCTTTGGACTGTGGGAGGAAACCAGAGCACTTGAATGAAACCCACGCAGACACGGGGATAACATGCAAACTCCACGGAGGGAGGACCCGGGAAGCGAACCCGGGTCTCCTAACTGCGAGGCAACAGCACTACCCACTGCGCCACCGTGCCGCCCATCAATCTGTTAATGTTTTGTGTTTTTTTTTTTGCTATTGATTTCAGCTGCAATGGCTACTGCATTTGAAACTTTTCAACTTTAAAAGTGTATAAATCAAGATCTGGATTAAGCTCAAAGTTCACAAAAGTAATTCCAAGTATGTTTTTAACTTATAAATATCTTCAAAAGTTGGACCACAGGCACCTAAGCACCCATCTTTCCAAAAATGCTCATAGTAGTATCTAGAAATATCAAAATTTGTGTTACTGGATAAACAACGAAGTTGTTTTCTTAAATGAAAATGTTCTCTACATCTATCTATACTAATTAATAAAAGGCAAAGCCTTCATTGACTGACTGACTGACTGACTGACTCATCACTAATTCTCCAACTTCCCGTGTAGGTGGAAGGCTGAAATTTGGCAGGCTCATTCCTTATAGCTTACTTACAAAAGTTAGGCAGGTTTCATTTCGAAATTCTACGCGTA
>NC_041396.2:132188446-132190946 GCF_900747795.2 Erpetoichthys calabaricus | reverse complement strand
GGGAAAATATACTAATAACAGTTTGTTAAGGATCTGTTTTTTTGTGAAGCTGCCTTCACTCGAGTGATCACTTCGACCTGACTTGGTGGCCAACTATAAGCGTTACCTGGTAGGTAACCACCCATACAATCAGATTGTGAATCAGACTACGAATGCCGTGAATGTAATTACCCCGATCTACATGTTGTCAAATAAACGAACCACACACCGTGGCGCGGAATGTAATTACCCCGATCTACATGTTGTCAAATGAACGAACCACACGCCGTGGCGCAATTTTAGGGGCTTTGCCTGTAGCGCTGACATCCGAGGTTCGATTCCCATAAGGGAGTGAAGTGAGTGGCTGGTTACCTACCAGGTAACGCTTATGGTTGGCCAGCAACTGAGGTAACATCAGCCACGGTGCCTTCAGTTGTGAGAAGCAGATCATAGAATGGTTGAAAATAGTTTACTGTCAAATAATGCAAAGAGTACGCGACACGTCTTTCCCCCTTATTCTTGGTTCATCAGGCGTACACACTCACTGCACTTGCTTACGGTAATCGAACCTCGGACGTCAGCGCTAGAGGGGCTTAGCAGCGTTGAAGTATTGCTTTTAAATTTTAATTAAGAACAAAAGAAAACCTCAGAGGTTCGATTCCCGTAAGGGAGTGAAGTGAGTGGCTGGTTACCTACCAGGTAACGCTTATGGTTGGCCATCAAGTGACGTAACATCAGCCATGGTGCCTTCAGTTGTAAGAAGCAGATCATAGAATGATTGAAAATAGTTTTGCATTTACCTTTTTAGTAAAAGGCGAGCTTTTAAGCCTGAGAAATCACCCCGTAAATGCACATGTTTAATTGCACATGTGTTAATATGTATGCGTACACAGTATTAAAAGACAGTGAACAACGTCATTTACCTTTGTTCCCGCGTTTGATAAAAGGCGAGCTTTTAAGCCTGAGAAATCACCCCGTAAATGCACACGTTTAATTGCACATGTGTTAATATGTATGCTTACACAGTATTAAAAGACACTCAAAAATTAACGTCATTTACCTTCGTTCCCGCGTTTGACTCATGCTGTAAATCTCTTCCTTGTTTTTAGTTCACGTGATTATGTAGGAGGCGTGATGACGCAATACGTGACTCCGCCTCCTCCATTAGAGTATATGGACAAAAAACATGTTCCAGTTATGAGCATTACACGTAGAATTTCGAAATGAAACCTGCCTAACTTTTGTAAGTAAGCTGTAAGGAATTAGCCTGCCAAATTTCAGCCTTCCACCTACACGGGAAGTTCGAGAATTAGTGATGAGTCAGTCAGTCAGTGAGTCAGTGAGGGCTTTGCCTTTTATTAATATGTATAGATACACATATATATATATTATATAGATATATATACAGTGGTGTGAAAAACTATTTGCCCCCTTCCTGATTTCTTATTCTTTTGCATGTTTGTCACACAAAATGTTTCTGATCATCAAACACATTTAACCATTAGTCAAATATAACACAAGTAAACACAAAATGCAGTTTGTAAATGGTGGTTTTTATTATTTAGGGAGAAAAAAAATCCAAACCTACATGGCCCTGTGTGAAAAAGTAATTGCCCCCTGAACCTAATAACTGGTTGGGCCACCCTTAGCAGCAATAAGTGCAATCAAGCGTTTGCGATAACTTGCAATGAGTCTTTTACAGCGCTCTGGAGGAATTTTGGCCCACTCATCTTTGCAAAATTGTTGTAATTCAGCTTTATTTGAGGGTTTTCTAGCATGAACCGCCTTTTTAAGGTCATGCCATAGCATCTCAATTGGATTCAGGTCAGGACTTTGACTAGGCCACTCCAAAGTCTTCATTTTGTTTTTCTTCAGCCATTCAGAGGTGGATTTGCTGGTGTGTTTTGGGTCATTGTCCTGTTGCAGCACCCAAGATCGCTTCAGCTTGAGTTGACGAACAGATGGCCGGGACATTCTCCTTCAGGATTTTTTGGTAGACAGTAGAATTCATGGTTCCATCTATCACAGCAAGCCTTCCAGGTCCTGAAGCAGCAAAACAACCCCAGACCATCACACTACCACCACCATATTTTACTGTTGGTATGATGTTCTTTTTCTGAAATGCTGTGTTCCTTTTACGCCAGATGTAACGGGACATTTGCCTTCCAAAAAGTTCAACTTTTGTCTCATCAGTCCACAAGGTATTTTCCCAAAAGTCTTGGCAATCATTGAGATGTTTCTTAGCAAAATTGAGACGAGCCCTAATGTTCTTTTTGCTTAACAGTGGTTTGCGTCTTGGAAATCTGCCATGCAGGCCGTTTTTGCCCAGTCTCTTTCTTATGGTGGAGTCGTGAACACTGACCTTAATTGAGGCAAGTGAGGCCTGCAGTTCTTTAGACGTTGTCCTGGGGTCTTTTGTGACCTCTCGGATGAGTCGTCTGTGCGCTCTTGGGGTAATTTTGGTCGGCCGGCCACTCCTGGGAAGGTTCACCACTGTTCCATGTTTTTGCCATTTGTGGAT
>NC_041396.2:132164492-132187946 GCF_900747795.2 Erpetoichthys calabaricus | reverse complement strand
TATATATATATATATATGTATATGTATGTATATATATTTATGTATATGTATATATATATATATATATGTGTATGTATATATATATATATATATATATATATATATATATATATGTATGTATATATATATATATATATATATATATATATATATATATATATATATATATATGTATATGTATATATATGTGGATGTGTATATGTATATATATATATATATATATATATATATATATATGTATATGTAGATATGTGTACACTACTTCTCTGCTGCGAAGCGCGGGTATTTTGCTAGTATATGATAAAATAAAGGATATTTATTGACAAGGCAAAAAAATACACAACTCTACCTCTGCTGAATGTTGCCTGCTACCTCCCTTCTCTGACTCTATAATCTAGCAGGCTTCTTTTAATGCCGGACCCAGGAATGATTCCAGTGCCATGCCATGTTTTCTGGGGAGCACTTCCGGGCCATAAGAAAAGTAGGGAGGTTCGCCTCTGACAGCACCCTCTATATGAGGACGACTGCCACCTAGCATATGTGGGATGGAATTGCTCCTGACACCTGGCTCTTGCTGGTCCTTCCATTATTTGATACCAGCTCAGCAAAACATTTTTTTCTGCTGTTGGTCAATCCATCTGCGTTGTTGTGCTGGCCTCCTATCGGGGTAATAAGTTATACTCTTTTCTGACCCAGATGCCCATTCTCCTACAATTTATAATTTTTTTTTTAGGAATGAACATGGAATATGCAGCAGCTTATTTAATATTGTAGCATTACCATGAGTACAGAAAACCACATGGTTTGAAATTTGTTTTATTATTCACTTGCCACAGATGTACAGTATATTTATTTCATTTAGAGGATCAATGTCAAGAATATACAGTACTTCCTTAGTAGGGATATATAGAGTTTTCTTTTATTAGCCTTAAGTCTACAGTACCATCACATGTAGTATTGTCATTCATCCTAACCCTCACTACACTGACTTCTTCTTCTTCTTCTTTCGGCTGCTCCCGTTAGGGGTTGCCACAGCGGATCATCTTCTTCCATATCTTTCTGTCCTCTGCATCTTGTTCTGTTACACCCATCACCTGCATGTCCTCTCTCACCACATCCATAAAGCTTCGCTTAGGCCTTCCTCTTTTTCTCTTCCCTGGCAACTCTATCCTTAGCATCCTTCTCCCAATATACCCAGCATCTCTCCTCTGCACATGTCCAAACCAACGCAATCTCGCCTCTCTGACTTTGTCTCCCAACCGTCCAACTTGAGCTGACCCTCTAATGTACTCATTTCTAATCCTATCCATCCTCGTCCGCAGTGCGAATCTTAGCATCTTTAACTCTGCCACCTCCAGCTCTGTCTCCTGCTTTCTGGTCAGTGCCACCGTCTCCAACCCATATAACATAGCTGGTCTCACTACCGTTCTGTAGACCTTCCCTTTCACTCTTGCTGATACCCGTCTGTCACAGATTACTCCTGACACTCTTCTCCACCCCTTCCACCCTGCCTGCATTCTCTTTCTCACCTCTCTTCCACAATCCCCCATTACTCTGTACTGTTGATCCCAGGTATTTAAACTCATCCACCTTCGCCATGATACTAAACATGATAGTCCACGGGGACTCTTGTCTAATCTCGTCTGTCAGACTGTCCATCACCATTGCAAATAAGAAAGGGCTCAGAGCCGATCCCTGATGTAATCCCATCTCCAACTTGAATGCATCCGTCACTCCTACCGCAGATCTTACCACTGTCACATTTCCCTCGTACATATCCTGTACAACTCTTGCATACTTCTCTGCCACTCCCGACTTCCTCATACAATACCACAGCTCCTCTCGAGGCAACCTGTCATATGCTTTCTCCAGGTCCACAAAGACGCAATGCAACTCCTTCTGGCCTTCTCAAAAATTCTCCATCAACATCCTCAGAGCAAACATTGCATCTGTGGTGCTGTTTCTTGGCATGAAACCATAGTGCTGCTCACTAATCATTACCTCACTTCTTAACCTCTTAACCTTCTCTATCCCATAACTTCATGCTGTGGCTCATCAGTTATATTCCCCTGTAGTTACTCCAGTCCTGCACATCCCCCTTATTCTTAAATATCGGCACCAGTACACTTCTTCTCCACTCCTCAGGCATCCTCTCACTTTCCAAGATTCCATTAAACAATCTGGTTATAAACTCCACTGCCATCTCTCCTAAACACCTCCATGCTTCCATAGGTTTGTCATCCTCTTCATAGCTGTCCTTACTTCCTCCTTGCTAATCCGTTGCACTTCCTGATTCACTATCTCCACATCATCCGATCATTTCTCTCTCTCGTTCTCTTAATTCATCAGCCTCTCAAAGTACTCTTTCCATCTACTCAACACACTCTTCTCGCTTGTGAGTATGTTTCCATCTTTATCCTTTATCACCCTAACCTGCTGCACATCTTTCCCAGCTTGGTCCCTCTGTCTAGCCAATCGGTACAGGTCCTTTTCTCCCTCCTTAGTGTCCAACCTCTCATACAACTCATCATGTGCCTTTTCTTTAGCCTTCGCCACCTCTCTCTTCACCTTGTGCCTTATCACCTTGTACTCTTATTTACTTTCTGCATCTCTCTGACTATCCCACATCTTTGCAATCCTCTTCCTCTGTATACTCTCCTGTATTTCCTCATTCCACCACCAGGTTTCCTCTTCCTTCTTCCTCTTTCCAGATGTCACGCCAAGCACCCTGCTTGCTGTCACCCTTACTACATCTGCTGTAGTTTCCCAGCTGTCTGGTAACTCTTAATAATAATAATAATAATAATAATAATACATTTTATTTATATAGCGCCTTTCCCATGCTCAAGGCACTTACAGAATATAATAAAGAACGGCAGAATATACAGTATATAGCATTGTACAAACCAGATAAATAAATAAAGAAGATTAAGACAGTAAATTCTGAAAAAAAACAGACAACATAATTGATGGTCTAGCACACACATACAGGTTACATTGGCATCTTGACAGAGAAGTAAACTGAGAGAAAGGTAATAAAGTCAAGTAGAGCTAAAAGCCTTCCTGAACAGATGAGTTTTGAGTTGTTTTTTAAAAGAATTCATGGAGTCAGCTGACCTGATTAATTTTGGTAGGTCATTCCAGAGTCTGGGCGCTATACAGCTGAAGGCCCTGTCACCCATAGAGTGTAGATTAGTGAGGGGCACAACAAGATTGCCAGAATCAGAGGACCTTAGTGGGCGGGCAGGCACATAGTGATGGAGGAGGTCACTGATGTAGTTTGGTGCGAGGTTATTTAAAGCTTTGTAGGTTATTAGTAGGATTTTATATTCGATTCTGTAGGACACAGGGAGCCAGTGAAGACGGAGCAGGATGGGTGTGATGTGCTCGCTGCTGCTGGTTCGAGTAAAGACTCTTGCAGCTGAGTTTTGAATAAGCTGGAGCTGTGATATAAGATTAGAAGGGGCACCTGCCAGTAGGGAATTACAATAATCGATGCGGGATGTGATAAAAGCATGGACAAGTTTCTCAGCATTAGAGAAGGAGAGGAAGGAGCGAACACGGGATATGTTACAGAGGTGAAAGTAAGAAAGTTTCTTAATGTGATTTATGTGGGCGGAATAAGTGAGGGAGGAATCAAAAATGACACCAAGATTTTTTACAGTAGAGGCAGGTCTGATGAGATCACTGCCAAGATGGACTGGGAAGGAGCTCATTTTATTAAGTTGCATTTTAGTCCCAATTTGCAGAAGTTCAGTTTTATTGCAATTTAATTTTAAAGAGTTCTGCTCCATCCAGGTTTTAATTTCACTAAGGCAGGTTGTGAGCTGAGAAAGCTCTGATGAAGTTCCACTTTTAACATTGAAGTAGAGTTGAGTATCATCTGCATAAAAATGATAACTCAGTCCATAACTACGGATAATATGGCCAAGGGGAAGCATATAAATACAGAAAAGCAGAGGACCAAGGACAGAGCCCTGAGGGACTTCTTGTGTGACTGGCACGGAGTTGGATCTGCTGTTGCCAAGACTAACAAACTCTTGCCTATCAGTCAGATAGGACTTGAACCACTGGAGGGCAGTGCCAGAGATACCCAGCATGTTCTCCATTCTGGACAGTAGGATGTCATGTCTAACAGTGTCAAATGCTGCACTGAGGTCTAACAGAACTAATATGCTAGTTTGTCCAGAGTCTGCTGCCATAAGCAAATCATTGGTTACCCGTAGCAGAGCAGTTTCACAGCTGTGCCGCGCCCTGAAACCAGACTGAAAGGGTTCCATCAAATTATTAGAGGTTAGGTAATTGGTGAGTTGGGAAGCTACAACACGCTCAAGAACTTTTGACAGGAAAGGTAAGTGGGAAATAGGCCGGAAATTGTTAAGATTGTCAGCATCAAGGCCAGACTTTTTTAACATTGGGGTTACAGAAGCGATTTTAAAAGTGAGCGGCACAGAGCCAGTGTCAAGGGATGAGTTTATTATTGTTGTAACAGTCGGGATTATGGCATGAAGGCAGGATTTAAGTAGTGTGGTGGGGATGGGGTCCAGTACATAAGTAGTCGGCCTCATCTTACAAAGCAGGTTATTAACAAACGCAGAAGTGACTGGTGAGAACTTAGAGAAGGAGCTGGATGGAGTGGGAAAACAGGGAGAGATATAAACAGATGATATACTTATGTTAGTTGAATTATTTAGATCTTTAATTTTGTTACGGAAAAAGTGGAGGAATTCCTCACAGACTTCAGTAGAAGAGGTAGTTGGACCAGATGCGGGTTCGAGTAGTTTATTAACTACAGAGAACAAAACCCTTGGGTTATCATGGCCACTTTCTATTATTCTGCCATAATGGGTGTTCTTGGCAGAAGTTAGTGCTTCTCTGTAAGCTCTTTGGTGGTCAGAGGAAGCCTGGATGTGCACGGTGAGGCCAGTCTTACGTGACATTCTCTCAAGGCGTCGGCCAGCTGCTTTCATAGATCGCAATTCTGAGTTATACCACGGAGCTGAGCGTTTAAAGGAAACCTCCTTATGTTTTAAAGGAGCTGTTTTATCTAATGCTGAGTGAAGGGCTGTGTTATAGTGGTCAACAAAACTATCTAGTGTTGATGGAATAGGTGCAGACAGTAAAAGATCAGAAATGGATCCAGAAAGGATAGAGGGACAGATATTTTTAAGGTTTCTGTAAGAAATTTGTCGTTTACAGGTAAGAGGTGGGAGAGGTAATGAGACAGTGAAAAATACTGCTTTATGGTCAGAGAGTCCCAAATCAGTGCTGTAAATGTTGGCAACAGATATCACTGCCACCCAGTGCCTGTCTCACCTCCTCCCTAAACTCAACCTTGCAGTCTTCCTTTTTCAACTTCCACCATTTGACCTTTGGCTCTGCCCTCACTCTCTTCCTCTTCTTGATCTGCAATGTCATTGTACAGGCCACCATCCTATGCTGCTTAACTACACGTTCCCCTGCCACCACTTTGCAGTCTTCAATCTCCTTCAGTTCAACTCTTCTGCATAGGACGTAATCTACCTGTGTGCATCTTCCTCCATTCTTAAGTGTATCCCTATGTTCCTCCCTCTTCTTAAAATATGTATTCTCCACAGCCATGTCCATCCTTTTGGCAAAATCCACTATCCTCTGACCTTCTTCATTCCTCTCCTTGACACCATACCTACCCATCACCTCCTCATCTCCTCTGTTCCCTTCACCAACATGCCCATTGAAATCTGCTCCAATCACCACTTTCTGTCCCTTGGGTACACTGTTCATTACTTCATCCAACTCACTCCAAAAATCTTCTTTCTCACCCATTGCACACCCAACTTGCAGTGCATATGCACTAACAACATTCATCATCACACCTCCAATTTCCAGCTTCATAATCATTACTCTGCCTGACACTCTTTTCACCTCCAAAACACTCTTGACATATTGTTCTTCAAAATAACTCCTACCCCATTTCTCCTCCCATCCACACCATGATAGAACAATTTGAATCCACCTTCCATCCACCTGGCCTTACTCCCCTTCCATTTAGTCTCTTGCACGCACAATATATCAACTTTCCTTCTCTCCATTATATCTGCTAACTATCTCTCCTTACCAGTCATTCTGCCAACATTCAATCAACTTTCCTTCTCTCCATCATATCTGCTAACTATCTCTCCTTACCAGTCATACTGCCAACATTCAAAGTACCTATCCTCAGTTCCACTCTCTTTACTTTCCTCCTGCCTCCGGAGACGTCTCCCCCCTCTTCTTCTCCTTCGGCCAACAGTAGCCCAATTTCCGCCAGCACCGTGTTGGCTTGGGACCGGCACGAAGAAACACACTGGTTTGTGCATCCCCTGTGGCTTGGTTAACCCTCACTACACTGTAAAAGGATAAAACTGGCAGTACTATAGCATTTTATTTTCATTTTTTTTTGTTTTGAAATTACAGAGGTATGTTAACATTGAAACAGTATGAAATGTGTTATGCTCTCAATCATGCATTGAAATTTGAGCCAATTAAATATACTAAAATACAGAGTATGTTATTTTCAAATTTTCCTAACAAAAAGATAAATCAATATACTATAGCCACATCATTATTCTTTATTCAGGTAAGTGCTTCTGAAACAAATAATATGAACCTATAGCAAACAATATAAGAATATGAATGTGTTTTATGACTTTTGCATCCGGTCTGTCTTAATTTTATCATGACATACAGTCAGAAAAACACATTATAACTTCAGGGTTTTGAATGTTAGGAGCTTATAGTTTGGGACAGGCTCTAGCACCCTATAATCATCTAAGCTGAGAAGGACTGTACTTCACCTTCATCATTGAACAACCTAGATAAATAACATTAACAATGGTAGTGATGTGTGTATTCACTTGTCTGTTTTCTATTTTTTTAATATGTTTTTTAATGTTTAGTCATAGAGCAAAGTGAAGGTACAGTTATTACTTCACACAGAGAATAACTGAATTCTCTGCATGCACAAAATGACATATTTCTTTTGTGAAGTGCATTTCAATCAATTAAAATGAAAAACTGTCCTGTTGCACACATTAGGGTGAAACAGGCTTGTCACTTGAGTTTCTTCAGCAGCATAATTTGTGATATGCCAAAGAATTATTAGTAGAATGGATACCAAAACTTTGTAATTGATGACCAATGTTATTATATTGCCTTTTAGTCAATTTATTGCCACTAGCTAAACTTTCATAAAATCCTTTGTGTGCTGCTTATATACATTGAGTGTTGTTCATCTCTGCATGTTTCACAGATAAAACAAGAGAATGTAAGTGTTTATGTACAAGTAAGATTTTCAGACTATGCCAGCAGTACGTAAACTAAAATGAAAAATATAATCTTAGAACTAAAACGGTGTCATAATTTTACTATTGCACTGCAGCTGATTAATAAGACTCTGTGTTTTTAAAAGAGAGGAAACACCAGTGAAAATGTATGTGTATAGCTTCTGCTTTCTGATTGACTTAGTTTTTAGTCTAAAGTTGTCCGTAAATATTTTAATGTAGATGAGTATGCTTGCTAATGGTTTGCTTTGGAGGCTCCTGATACTTTATACTACATGTTAATTAGCATATGCAAATATGAATTTTACTGTACTCTGTACACATGACAACAATGACCCGGTACACCTATATTTTTTTTTTTTTTTATTAACACCATTTTTTATTTTTTGTAATTTTAGATTGCAAAAACAAAATATCGTGTATATAAAACCCTGTTTTCCATCATTGTGCAAACAAAGTATATACAGCACAGGGATTTAGTAGGTTATGCTAAAATACTGTATATAGAAAGTAACCTGCCTAGTCATGTAATTAACCATGATATTTCACATTGCTCAGAAAACTGTTTGAGCCAGACTAGTTTTACAGAATGATCGTCTCATTCTCATGATGCAGAGATGAACACTAAAAAAGCCCAGTCAAAACTAAGTAATACTTTTTTTGTCAATAAAACAAAACTGATTAAAATCGGGCAGAGATATTAATGGAATACTGTGCAAAGACGACAATCCAAAAATGCAGGATAAACTCGGAACAATTGACTGTAACTCTGCAGAGCAATCAACAAAGGGCTAATGAGCACAATATTGGAGTGTAGAATTAAGACAGAGCTCCATCTTTATTTCCCCACTGTTTCCATTCCACTACATCTGTAACTTTTTCTTTTTTTCAAGATGAAAATAGGTCTACTTTATAATCAGTTTGCCTATTGAGATACATGCATTACCTCAGCTCTTTGACTGTTTATCTTTCTTTCTGCTTGAAATAGTAAATGTGGAGAGTCTGTCAACAAGAGAGTGCGGGAAGAGCAAGACATTTTTTCAAAATGCCATTCATTGGAAGTTCTGTTTAGACATTTAGGAAAACATATTCTCCAAAGTAAAGTGCTGAACAACCTTACTGTTCTTTTAAAATGAAACATGAAACTCATCTTTGAAGTTTGAATTGCCCACTTGCCGGTTTTTGACCATGCATCCTATATCATCCTGCTGTTTTTTGACCATGCAGCTTGGACAAAGGTCCGGCGAGCAACTAGCATTAGGATTCACTGATAGTATCATAGAAAAAGCAGTGAAAAGAAATTAGTCTTTTACAGTACTCCAAAAGAATCTTGCACCAAATGAGGAGGAATTGGTAAAGCAATCCAGTAACAGCTTACAGTTAATCCTTGCATAGAATAAACATGAGATCATTTGACAGTGTCTGGCCAAAACATTCTGTGAGCATAACCACAGCAATAGGTAATTGTGGGACATTATTTATTATTTAGGACTAAAGTATGTAAAGCTATATAAGGATATTTTGTGTTCTTTTGGATTTCAGGTTGGAACTTTACGCTTTTGTGGAGCTACAGAATTTGCCAGTGGACAATGGGCAGGGGTAGAATTAGATGAGCCAGAAGGCAAAAACAATGGTGCTGTTGGTGGTATTCGTTACTTTAGATGCCCACCAAATCATGGTAAGACAGGGTTTCTTTATAATGTTGTTGTTTTTTTTGTTTATTACAAGTCACCTACTATTTTAATAATATTTTTATCTAAATAATTTATATTTGTCATAATTTTACAGTTTACTGTTTTTGTAATTTGTAATAAGGTAGGCATACCCTTTTTTTACCCAAGGGTATACCTTCCAATGAATGCCAAAATCAGTTGATTAAAACTTTAGTATCATTCTGCCCTTCTTTCTTGGTTGTTTTGAATGAGGTGATATAGTGTGACTTAAGGAATTTAGAATTTAAACTGTAAAGTTCAGCTTTGTGAAAAGCTAATGGAAAGATGTATTAATTCTTAAAACAAATGAGAAGACCACTAGCAATGCAAAGTTTTCCCTCTACCTTCTGAAATTTTAGTAATTTGTTCATCTGCATGTGGAGCAGAAGTGCAAAGAAACTACTAACTTGGAAGTAAAGGAAAGATGTGTGTCTCATTCAGTCACCCTTGCCAATAATTGTTAGAAAGGAATGTAAAGAAGACATTATGGAGCCCATACATTTATTTTAAATTACCTACAGCGCATCCGGAAAGTATTCACAGCGCATCACTTTTGCCACATTTTGTTATGTTACAGCCTTATTCCAAAATGGATTAAATTCATTTTTTTCCTCAGAATTCTACACACAACACCCCATAATGACAACGTGAAAAAAGTTTACTTGAGATTTTTGCAAATTTATTAAAAATAAAAAAATTGAGAAAGCACATGTACATAAGTATTCACAGCCTTTGCCATGAAGCTCAAAATTGAGCTCAGGTGCATCCTGTTTCCCCTGATCATTCTTGAGATGTTTCTGCAGCTTAATTGGAGTCCACCTATGGTAAATTCAGTTGATTGGACTTGATTTGGAAAGGCACACACCTGTCTATATAAGGTCCCGCAGTTGACAGTTCATGTCAGAGCACAAACCAAGCATGAAGTCAAAGGAATTGTCTGTAGACCTCCGAGACAGGATTGTCTCGAGGCACAAATCTGGGGAAGGTTACAGAAAAATTTCTGCTGCTTTGAAGGTCCCAATGAGCACAGTGGCCTCCATCATCCGTAAGTGGAAGAAGTTTGAAACCACCAGGACTCTTCCTAGAGCTGGCCGGCCATCTAAACTGAGCGATCGGGGGAGAAGGGCCTTAGTCAGGGAGGTGACCAAGAACCCGATGGTCACTCTGTCAGAGCTCCAGAGGTCCTCTGTGGAGAGAGGAGAACCTTCCAGAAAGACAACCATCTCTGCAGCAATCCACCAATCAGGCCTGTATGGTAGAGTGGCCAGACGGAAGTCACTCCTTAGTAAAAGGCACATGGCAGCCCGCCTGGGGAAAAAAATTAATTTAATCCATTTTGGAATAAGGCTGTAACATAACAAAATGTGGAAAAAGTGATGCGCTGAGGATACTTTCTGGATGCACTGTATATAGAATTACACAACACACCTGCCTAATACAACTTCTTGATGCTTCAGTTCTTTTCTTCTGCTAATGATATTATTAACATTTCTTAACTTACACCAAGTTTCTTATGCAACTTATAAGGAGGGCATGCACAGTTAACATTTATGCAGTACACCCTGGAAATTTGTTGGTCTAGTTTAATTAATTCTGCTTACTTACAGAATCCTTGTGACTGTGTATCTGCTGCTATCTTTTGAAAAATGCTACATATGTATTGGGTTCTGAAGCCACTGCTTCATGCAATTCAATTCCTGTAATTACATAAAGTAAGAATTTTCTTTGTACACTTGACATAAAGTTGAGTATGTTTTAAATTAATATACCACTTTAAATAGGCACATCTTGTCACATCTCATGTTTGTGATTTTCTTGTGTAGCTCTGTTTTTAACTCTAGTACACTTTGATCTTCAGCATGTTCTGGAACAGTTGGTGTAGCAGAGTGCGTTCTACAGTGTAGTGGGATGCAGCTACCCAAAGTGGAACCAACCTACAAAATGGTAACTTTGATAGACGCATGACTGTTTCATTTGTACTGATAGCTACATGGGTTTACAGTCATTAAAGAAGAGTTTCAGTTAAGAGTGCACTAGCTTTAACACTAGAATCCTTGAAACCCTGAGGACATTTATTCAAAAATAAAACAATGAAAAAAATATTAAATAAACAACAAGATATTAAGAAGACATGATTCAACAGTGTTTGTATGCTTGTATCCCTTCAGCAATATCTTTTACAAGTAGCAAAAATGTACAGTGGGTTTTACAGACTCCGATCAAATGTATGTTTTTATTATGTAATAGAATAATAACAGGAGCTCACTACTCAAAATGGTAAATGCGGGGAGGACCAGGGTTTGAACATGCAACCTCTTGATTATGAGACAGCAGTTCTTACCTCTACACCAGTCATGTCTTGCTTGTATCGATTGATATTTGGGCTTTGGTTTTTACACATGTAAATTGAATATTTATTTTTCTTCAGTTATATTCTTGAATAAAAGCACACTTGTTTTGTAATACCTTTTGTGAAAGAGTTTATTTGATATTTGGACTTCAGCCTTCACACATTATACACTTCTTGTCAGCATTTTGCCAGTTATTACTATAACATGAAAAAGTTTCTGTTTTAGTTATGTGTTCAACATTTCTTGCCTCACATTTCCTGTCATCTTACATTTACCCAGGTCATTGTAGACACGGAACACATGTGAAATATATGTATTCCAAATAATGATATATTATTTACCCTATACAATTCCAGACACCTAACACCCAGATAAACAGACTTGAGCTCTGAGAATTTTGAGTCTCACTTCAGATGCATTGGTGGGGAATGGGATTGCAGGCTACTTTCTGCTTAAAGTGGCCCGTCATTATGAATTTTGTCATAGGCTTCGGGGATCCTAGTGTTAAGCTGAAACTTCCCTATGCAAATTTCCCATACTACTAAAATAATGTTGATAACTCCTGCTAACGATCCAACAAGGAAGCTACCTATGTTTTTGTATATACTGTATACATACATACATACATACATATATGCACAGATGCCAGAAGCAAGCCGTGCCGAAAGCGCACGGCGCCTCAGCACCCCAGAGTCCAACCCAGCGGTTTCCCAGAGTCAGTAGGTGGCGCCCAAACAACACAACACACCGAAGGTTGTATGTATGCATGGATGCCAGATGCCAGAAGCAAGCCATGCCGAAAGCGCACAGCACCTCAGCACCCCAGAGTCAAACCCAGCGGCTTCCCAAAGTCAGTAGATGGTGCCCAAACAACACAACACAACCTGTACACTAAACTTGAGGTAAAGCGTGCACGCCAACAAGTTGCCATGGTAACATATTTAAACTTAAGGTAGTGGTGACTACTGACAGTGCCAGCAGTCAGTGTTCTCCAGTCCACAGTGCCAGCAGCTACTCCACTACACAGTGCCAGCAGTCAGTGTGCCTCAACAGTGCCAGCAGTACTCCACTCCACAGTGCCAGCGCTACTCCACTCCACAGTGCCAGCAGTCAGTATTCTCCACTCCACAGTGCCAGCAGCTACTCTACTACACAGTGCCAACAGTACTCCACTCCACAGTGCCAGCAGTCAGTATTATCCACTCCAAAGTGCCAGCAGCTACTCTACTACACAGTTCCAACAGTATTCCACAACACAGTGCCAGCAGTCAGTGTGGCAGCTGTCAGTGTGGCTTATTTGAATCACATTAAGTGAAGGTTTTAACTACTCCATACCAGGGACAGCTGATTCAAGGACAGGAAACCATCTTTACCAAAAATATTGTTTATAAGGAAATTTTTGATTAACTATTTTGAATTTACCATTTTATGAATTTTTTGTTTCAAATTTACTTCATTTAAACCTTTGCACTCCGATATTTTTTTTACTTATGAGTGCAGCAACTCAAAGCCATTTTGGACTTAAATGATATAACGATTAAATTTCAATTTTAGTTTTAATAAATTGGTTAAAGTTAGTACAAATATATTTATTTAATTAAATGAAAACTTTCCCAGGACGCTCCCACCCTCCATGATTTTTCATCCCTCCAAAGATCAGAGGGAACAGAAAGTGATTGCCATTCTTGGATTTGCGATTTTTTAGAGAATCAGGGGTTTACTGGTGTATATATATATATATAATATAGTGACTGAGGCCGGGGCTCTTACCTGGCTGGGACACCTCCACAGTGCAGCATCTCCTGCGGGACAACAGTGGGCAGTCCCCCTGGCTTGTTATGGTGCCATGGGCTTAGAGCATGAAATCTCATCCCTGCTGGAGCCCGTGGCCACCACTTGGGGTACATGGGGAACTGAGATTATGGGACACCTGAGGCACTTCCGGGTGAGCTGTAAAAAGGGTTGCCTCATTCCGCTCGGAGATGCATAGTCAGGTGGAGGTGGATGAAGCTTTAGGGAGGAGTTGACGCAGAAGAGAGAAGACGACAAGATAAGAGGGGAGAAGACAAAGTGATGTGTGTTTGATTTGGCGCTTATTGTACTCTGCCACATAGGTGGAAAATAGAGGAAAAGCATTTCCCACAGCTGAATAAAACCTGTTTTGTGCTGGAATTTGTGCCTCTGCAAGTATATATACAGTCATATGAAAAAGTTTGGGAACCCCTCTCAGCCTGCATAATAATTTACTTTCAACAAAAAAGACAACAATGGTATGTCTTTCATTTCCTAGGAACTTCTGAGTACTGGGGTGTTTTTCTGAACAAAGATTTTTAGTGAAACAGTATTTAGTTGTATGAAATCAAATGTGAAAAACTGGCTGTGCAAAAATGTGGGTCCCCTTGTAATTTTGCTGATTTGAATGCATGTAACTGCTCAATACTGCTTACTTGCAACACCAAATTGGTTATATTAGCTTGCTAAGCCTTGAACTTCATAGACAGGTGTGTCCAATCATGAGAAAAGGTATTTAAGGTGGTCAGTTGCAAGTTGTGCTTCCCTTTGACTCTCCTCTGAAGAGTGACAGCATGGGATCCTCAAAGGAACTCTCAAAAAGATCTGAAAACACAGATTGTTCAGTATCATGGTTTAGGGGAAGGCTACAAAAACCTATCTCAGAGGTTTAAACTGTCAGTTTCAACTGTAAGAAATGTAAACAGTGAGACAATAGATGGCATTGTCGCTCCTCGCAGACAAACGTCCAGGACACCAAGTAAAAGCACCAACAATCTTTTTAATTTCTTTTCTTTTCGATATTGGGCCACAGTAGACATCACAATCACCCCAATAAACAATAAATCAGTAATACAAAACAATAAATCAATCCTCCTCTCCCAGCAGCTCCATCACTCTACCTCCCAACTCCGGCTCAGCTTGCTGGGTCTCGCATAGTCCTTTATATAGTCCTTGACCCTGAAGTCCTTCTGTCCATGTGATTCAATAGCACTTCCGGGTCAGACTTATTTTTCTTCAGCCCGGAAGTACTTATGTTCTTCCGTCCGCGTGACTTGGGAGTACTTCTGGGCTATAGGGAAAATAAAAATCCCTGCGTCTCCCTGCAGCGTCACATAATGACACCCACGGCACCCAGCATGGCTGTGAAGCCGACCTCCATCTCCCATGGTGCCCTGTGGGAATCCGGGGCACTTCCATGCTGCAGAGAATACGCCATCTAGCATCTTGGATGTGTCAGCCGGGATGAGCTGCCGACCGTCCATCACATCAGGAAATGGAAGGGCACAGGCACAGTTGCTGTTAAACCCTGTTCTAGCATGCCAAGAAAAATACAGGCGCGGCATATGCGTAGGATTGTGAGAATGGTTACAGACAACCCACAGATCACCTCCAAAGACCTGCAAGAACATCTTGTTGCAGATTGTGTATCCGTACATCGTTCTACAATTCAGCGCAATTTGAACAAAGAACATCTGTATGGCAGGGTGATGAGAAAGAAGCCCTTTCTGCACTCACACCACAAACAAAGTACTTGTTGTATGCAAATGCTAATTTAGACAAACCAGATTCATTTTGGAACAAAGTGCTTTAGACTGATGAGACAAAAATTGAGTTATTTGGTCATAACAAAAAGCACTTTGCACGGCGGAAGAAGAACACCGCATTCAAAGAAAAACACCTGCTACCTACTGTCAAATTTGGTGGAGGTTCCATCATGCTGTGTTGCTAGTTCAGGGACTGGGGCCCTTGTTCAAGTCGAGGGTCAGATGAATTCAACCCAATATCAACAAATTCAAGCATCAGTCACAAAGTTGAAGTTATGCAGGGATTGGATATTCCAACAAGCCAATGACCCAAAACACAGTTCAAAATCTACAAAGACATTCATGCAGAGGGAGAAGTATAATGTTCTGGAATGACCATCATAGTCCCCTGACTTGAATATCATTGAAAATCTATGGGATGATTTGAAGCAGGCTGTCCATGCTCGGCAGCCATCAAATTTAACTGAACTGGATTTTGTATGGAAGAATGGTCAAAAATACCTCCATCCAGAATCTAGACACTCATCAAATGCTGTAGGAGGCGTGTAGAGGCTGTTATATTTGGAAAAGGAGTCTCAACTAAGTATTGTTGTACTATCTCTGTTGGGGTGCCCAAATTTATGCACCTGTCTAATTTGGTTATGATGTATATTGCATATTTTCTGTTAATCCAATAAACTTAATGTCACTGCTGAAATACTACTGTTTCCATAAGGCATGTCATACAGTATATTAAAAGGAAGTTGCTACTTTGAAAGCTCAGCCAATGATAAACAAAAATCCATAGAATTAAGAGGGGTTCCCAAACGTTTTCATATGACTGTGTGTATGTATATATATGTGTATATATATTATATACATAGTTATATACATAGTTAAGAAAACCATCACAAGAACAAGCAAGCACAAATAAAGCATAATTGAAACATTTCTTTTCACTAGGATCACTAGGACTAATTTAAATTTTGGAAAGATATCGGCTTGTTCACATCATATTCTGAAAACTCTTTTCAGTGAAAAAACAGTCCTGAGAAGAATCAATGTAGTACCCTGTAACAAGCAAAAATTTCAATATTTCAGTCCATTTAGAGGTGTACTACATCTACAGAACTTTTGTTAAAAATGCATAGCTGTATATAAGCCATCTGCAAAAATGCCAGAAAAATCAAGAGCATGTGACCCTTTATTGAAACCAGAATTAAGCATTTTATTAATGTAGTGAAAGTCAAGCAAAATGAAGCAATAAGACAGGCCGCAGCAGTCCAGCGATCCTGTAATGGGTTAAGTAGGCTTAGAAAATAGTATGATATGGTATTAACAAACCACATCAGGAATAAAATATTGGTTACATTTACCACTCATGGTAAGTGATGCTGTGAGATTCATCCTAGCTGGGTCTTTTCAAATGAATAAACCTGTTTCTTGTAACTGAATCCAGATAGATATAATTTTGCATATTTGACAGGGTGTTTTTTATTTTACTTCCCTGATTGAATTTAAATACTGCTGAGTATAATCTAATGTTTTCCATTTTGGGGCATACTATTATTTGGTTACTCTTCCTCAGGTATATTTGCCCCATTGTCGAAGATTACCAGGGTAACAGATCGTAAGGAAACATTAATGAAGTGCTCCACTCCTAAAGGTTCAATGCCTGTCCGAGCACAGAAGATTGACTTGTCTCGTGTTATTTCTAAAGTAAACTCTGGTAAGTAAGGAATGCTTCTAAATTGTTATATGTCCTCTTGCCTCAATTAATCTAACGTTGTTCAGAATATTAACAAATAAAATAAGAGTGCAGCAATGATAGCATTTTTCATTAGTTTCATCATTTGTCTGCGTCTCATTGTTTCTATTGTGCAAATGTGCAAAAGTCTGGTCATTTTTTGCATCTGTTTGTGAAAAAAGGAACCTTTTCAATATCTTCAGCAAGAATAATGACAGGGAAATGTACCAATTGGAGTCACAAGGTTGTAGTACAGAGAAGAGTCTATTCAGGAAGGAAAGTCTTAAATATAACTGTGTGGGCAAGAAGAAAAGTGTTTTTGGAAAGAGCAAAAAAAAACATGAGATGAGTTTAAAAGGTGAAAACATCCTACATCATTCATGCCAAAATAATGTCCTCTGTGGCTTTTGATTATTTCTTTAGATGTGCTTACATGAAGTCCTACTGGTAGGACAGTCTGTTTGCATTGTTTTATTCTCCACATTACCTGCATATGATTCCTGTGCTATTTCTCATAAAAATAAAAAGCAAGCAATAATTTGGGATAACTGTTGAAGTTTTTCGGTTTTCCAAATATCCTTTCTTCATTAACATTAAGAATAATTTTGTTTTACATTGTATTTTGTGTGATCTATATCAGTTAGTGTTTTGGGAAGGGCATTGCAATGTTGTTTTACACGCCATGGTCTTAGAGTTGGTGGGCGGGTCTCCGTGAGTTGCTCTTGCGAGCGGGCACATGACCTGGTGGTGTGTATGCTTTGAGAACGAGGGTGGACGCGGCAGGACCATGTAAGAAGAGGCATGTTTGTCGCGGATGTGAATCGCTGAATGCCCGCCCCAACTCCTCACCTGAGTCGATTTCGTCTGTGTTCAACAGTGTTTCCCAAACTCGGTCCTGGTGAACCCCTGTGGCTGCAGATTTTTGTTCCAACCAGATTCCTAATCATTAATGCCAGTGAAACTCATCCGGGATAAGTCGGTTTTTCAAACGCAGCCGTGTAGCAGATGTAATAATCCGAGATGAATGCGCGCCCCCGCGCTGAGTGAAAAGCCAATGTATGTTGAGTCTAGAAAACATGATCAGCAAGTCTTTGATAGGCTGCAACAAAATGATGAAAGACCGGGCGCATTGTTTTCACACAAGCTGTGTGTGTGGGTGAGTGGGTGTTAGTTAGTTAATTAGTTACTCAAAGGATTTCAAGATTTAATATGCACAAGCGGTAACACTGCAAAAGCAGCCCAAACCAGAAAAGACGGCTGGCAAAAAGTGGCCAACAAATTAAACGAGTGTGCATTGTACTTACTGAAAGCAGCGTTACGGATTTTGCAAATGTTCATTTTTTTCCCTCTGCTTAAAAAAACATTTAAAAAGCGGTGTGATTATGCGGAAAATACTACGCCGTGGGTTGGTATGCAGCATGTTAAACAGTTAGTTTGTTGCGGATAATTTGCCTTTTACTATTACACGAAGACAATTTCCTGTTAGATTGGCCATTGCAATTACAATTAACAAGGCACAGGGCCAAACTTTCAAAAAGATATGCATGTATCTGCCAAAACCAGTTTTCAGTCACGGACAGTTGTATGTTGCTCTCTCCAGAGTTCGATCTTTTCATTCA
This sequence comes from Erpetoichthys calabaricus, assembly GCF_900747795.2. NCBI lineage: Eukaryota > Metazoa > Chordata > Cladistia > Polypteriformes > Polypteridae > Erpetoichthys > Erpetoichthys calabaricus. The sequence goes on along the minus strand of NC_041396.2, from coordinate 132,169,680 downwards.
CTTACTGGTATGCCTGCAGGAACACGTGCAGCGAGCAAGCGAGCGACACACAAACACATACAGGCACGCACACGTGCAAGAGAGAGCGCTGAACACATAAGAATAATAATACTTCGTTACATTGATATGGCAGTATTCTCAGTATTCAAAGCGCTAGCCACACAGGGAGGAACCGGGAAGCGAACCCACAATCTTCCACAGTCTCCTTACTGCAAAGCAGCAGCACTACTACAATGCCACAAGGCAGTTAAAGAATGCATTGGGCTCGATTTTCTTTTCACTTCTGTTTACAGCGATCAGGTAGTAGATAGCATTGTTGCAATGTTACTTTTCTTGGTGGCTTATTACATTACGGATGTTTCACATGTTCATTTTTTCCCCTGTGCTTAAAAGACATTAAAAAAGTGTTTCTCAACTGTGACTCCGGAACAACTCAGTACGCAAGCTATATTAAGCGTCAACTACGAAGACTCGCTACACCTTAGTCTACAAGTACTGACACTTATCCCTACCGACAAAGTAACTTTCACCAGCGTGGCCTTCTTCGTCACAGACGATCCTGCTTTCAGTCACGGACAATTATATGTTGCTCTCTCCAGAGGTCTATCTTTTCATTCACTCACAGTCGTATCCTCAAACCCACGCCATTTGGACAACTGTGTCGTTCAGGAAGTGTTCACCCATCAATACATAATTATGCAGCGTATGCTACGCCGCGGGTTGGCTAGTATATATATATATATATATATATATATATATATATATATATAATATGTGTATGTGTGTGTGTGTATATATATATATATATATATATATATATATATACAGTAATCCCTCCTCCATCGCGGGGGTTGCGTTCCAGAGCCACCCGCGAAATAGGAAAATCCGCGAAGTAGAAACCATATGTTTATATGGTTATTTTTAGAATGTCATGCTTGGGTCACAGATTTGCGCAGAAACACAGGAGGTTGTAGAGAGACAGGAACGTTATTCAAACACTGCAAACAAACATTTGTCTCTTTTTCAAAAGTTTAAACTGTGCTCCATGACAAGACAGAGATGACAGTTCTGTCTCACAATTAAAAGAATGCAAACATATCTTCCTTTTCAAAGGAGTGCAAAGCAAGCAGTCAAAAAAAAAATCAATAGGGCTTTTTGGGTTTTAAGTATGCGAAGCACCGCCGGTACAAAGCTGTCGAAGGCTGCAGCTCACACCCCCTCCATCAGGATCAGAGAGAGAGAGAGAGAGAGAGAGCCACAGAAAAACAAACAGTCAAAAATCAATACGTGCCCTTTGAGCTTTTAAGTATGCGAAGCTCCGTGCAGCATGTCCTTTCAGGAAGCAGCTGCACACAGCCCCCCTGCTCACACCCCCCCTACGTAGCGCAAGAGAGAGAGAGAGAAAGTATATATAATATATATATATATATACAGTACTGTGCAAAAGTTTTAGGCAGGTGTGAAAAAATGCTGTAAACAAAGAATGCTTTCAAAAATGGAAGTGTTAATCATTTATTTTCATCAATCAACAAAATGCAGTGAATGAACAAGAGAGAAATCTAAATCAAATCAATATTTGGTGTGACCACCCTTTGCCTTCAAAACAGCATCAATTCTTCTAGGTACACTTGCACACAGTTTTTGAAGGAACTCGGCTGGTAGGTTGTTCCAAACATCTTGGAGAACTAACCACAGATCTTCTGTGAATGTAGGCTTCCTCACATCTTTTTGTCTCTTCATGTAATCCCAGACACACTCAATGATGTTGAGATCAGGGCTCTGTGGGGGCCATACCATCACTTCCAGGACTTCTTGTTCTTCTTTATGCTGAAGATAATTCTTAATGACTTTGGCTGTATGTTTGGGGTCGTTGTCCTGCTGCAGAATAAATTTGGGGCCAATCATACACCTCCCTGATGGTATTGCATGATGGATAAGTATCTGCCTGTATTTCTCAGCATTGAGAACACCATTAATCCTGACCAAATCTCCAACTCCATTTGCAGAAATGCAGCCCCAAACATTCAAGGAACCTCCACCATGCTTCACTGTTGCCTGCAGACACTCATTATTGTACCGCTCTCCAGCCCTTCGACAAACAAACTGCCTTCTGCTACAGCCAAATATTTCAAATTTTTGACTCATCAGTCCAGAGCACCTGCTGCCATTTTTCTGCACCCCAGTTCCTATGTTTTCGTGCATACTTGAGTCGCTTGGCCTTGTTTCCACGTTGGAGGTATGGCTTTTTGGCTGCAACTCTTCCATGAAGACCACTTCTGGCCAGACTTCTGCAGACAGTAGATGGGTGTACCTGGGTCCCACTGGTTTCTGCCAGTTCTGAGCTGATGGCACTGCTGGACATCTTCTGATTTCAAAGGGTAATAAGCTTGATGTGTCTTTCATCTGCTGCACTAAGTTTCCTTGGCCGACCACTGTGTCTACAATCCTCAATGTTGCCCATTTCTTTGTGCTTCTTCAAAAGAGCTTGAACAGCACATCTTGAAACCCCAGTCTGCTTTGAAATCTTTGTCTGGGAGAGACCTTGCTGATGCAGTATAACTACCTTGTGTCTTGTTGGTGTGCTCAATCTTGCCATGACATGAAACTGTCTTCCACAACCTCACCTTGGTGGCAGAGTTTGGCTGTTCCTCAACCAGTTTTAAGCCTCCTACACAGCTGTTTCTGTTTCAGTTAATGACTGTGTTTCAACCTACGTTTGACATTAATGATCATTAGCACCTGTTTGGTGTAATTGGTTGACCAGACACCTGACTATAATCCTACAAAATCCCTGACTTTGTGCAAGTGTACCTATAAGAATTGATGCTGGTTTGAAGGCAAAAGGTAGTAACACCAAATATTGATTTGATTTAGATTTCTCTTTTGTTCGCTCACTTTGTATTTTGTAAATTGATAACAATAAACAATCATTATTTATATTTCTGAAAGCATTCTTTGTTTACAGCATTTTTTCACACCTGCCTAAAACTTTTGCACAGTACTGTATATAATATATGTATATAATATACAGTGAAACCTCGGTTCAAGACCATAATTCGTTCCAAAACTCTGGTCGTAACCCGATTTGGTCGTGAACCGAAGCAATTTCCCCCATAGGATTGTATGTAAATACAATTAATCTGTTCCAGACCATACAAACTGTATGTAAGTATATATTTTTTTAAGTTTTTAAGCACAAATATAGTTAAATACACCATTGAATGCACAGTGTAATCTATAATAATAAAAGGCAAAGCCCTCACTGACTGATTCACTCACTCACTGACTGACTGACTCACTCATCACTAATTCTCCAACTTCCCGTGTAGATGGAAGGCTGAAATTTGGCAGGCTCATTCATTACAGCTTACTTACAAAAGTTAGGCAGGTTTCATTTCGAAATTCAAAGCGTAACGGTCACAACTGGAACCTCTTTTTTCACAATATACTGTAATGGACGGCAGCTTGATGGCCGTGGGAGGAGGAGTTGAGTGTCACGTCATCACGCCTCCCACGTAATCACGTGAAAAGACTGTGAACGCAGTAGGGACAAATGAAGGAGGAGCCGCAAACAGCGAAGAACAAAAAATTCATTAAACAATTGAGAAGGGAGCGAGTGAAGCATACAAGCATGTTCATAAGGGAAACAAAGCACGGTGTAAAACGTAAGTTTAAATTAAGTTTATAGAAACGCTCCCACTGCGGATTGCAATAACATATTCGCGAGATAAAAGTTTAATGAGAAGACACGAGGTATAAACGAACCACACGCCGTAGCGCAACGTTAGGGGCAACAGTTTCAGCCATTCTATGATCTGCTTCTCGCAACTGAAAGACGGCACATGGCGGATGTTAGCCCACTTGCTGACTGCAACGTTAGGGGCTTCAACTCTGGCGCTGACGATATTCGATTCTCGAGAGGGGATGCAGTGAGTGTGTATGCCTGATGAGCCCAGAATTAAGGAGAAACACGTGTCGCATACTCTTTGCATTATTTGCAAGTAAACTATTAAAACCATTCTATGATCAGCTTCTGGGAACAGAAAGAGGGCACGTGGCGGATGTAAGGCGACTTCCTGACCAACCACAAGCGTAACCTGGCAGGTAACCATCCATACAGTCAGATTGTGATTCAGAAAACCAATGCCATGAATTTAATTACCACGATCTACATACTGTCAAATAAACGAAACACACGCCGTAGCGGGACAGCTGTGAAAAGCGAGGTTCACAAAAAAACAGATCCTTAACAAATTGTTATTGGTATATTTTCGATCCGTTTAAAAAGGTTTTATTTTCTTCTTAAAAAATTAAAAGCAGTACTTCGCCGCAACGAAGCGCGAGAATTTGGCTATATATATCTGCTTCTCACAATTAAAAGAGGGCACGTGGCGGATTTTAGACTTCATGACCAAACATAAGTGTTACCTGCCAGGTAGGGTTACCACTTTTAATACAAAAAATAAGGGACGCATACTGCAGCAGGTGCCACATCCCAGTGCCAACAGTTTGCAGACTCTACTTAAAAGACCCGCCCTCCTCACTGGACAGTTAAAAAGACCAATCAAACTAACGATGACATCAAGTATTACCCAATCAAAAGTAGGAAAGGAGGCATCTTCATAAAATGCGTGTGGGATGATTTGCATGAGACGCTGCTTTAAAAAAAATGATAAAAAAAATACGGGACAAGTCCCGTCCCGTATTGATTCAAAACAGGACGCACAATTTCATTCTCAAATACGGGACGATTCCGTATTTTAAAGGACGGGTGGCAACCCTACAGTGCCAGGTAACCACTCATACAATCAGATTGTGATTCAGACTAGGAATGCAATGAATGTAATTACCCCGATCTACATACAAGGCGAAAGTCTTGCAAAATTCAAAGATGATGGGTTGGGATGAGTACACCATAGAACATAAAAGAGCTTATGAAGTCTTGAACCGAAAAAAGCAAGATCTCAGAGATCGTTAAAAAAAAAAAATAGGAGGTAATGTCGTTTTACTCGCTGTAGATTTTAGTCAAACATTACCAGTTATTTCACGAGGGAGACCAGCAGATGAACTCAACGCGTGTTTAAAATCCATGCTTCTCCCACGCTCGGTTATATGTCACGTGTTCTCGTGTAGGTGCACCAAAAAATGTATACATTTAAGCATGTAATGGGCAAACAAAAAATGAGGT
>NC_041396.2:132076992-132159492 GCF_900747795.2 Erpetoichthys calabaricus | reverse complement strand
TTTAATCTCCTTAAAGAAAAAGAACATATGCATTTTACTTTTTTTGTATCTCTTTAGTAATATTTTAGTGTAAAAGGATAACCAGTATTTAAACCTTTTATGTTACTTTATAAATTTATTTTACACAATGTTGAAAAATTAATAAGAAAGCTACATATTTTGGCAGCTGCTGCTTTAATTTTCAATGAAATGAAAAAAGCTCTCCAAGAGAAAATGTCAATGAAGAAGAAACAGTTTGCACTATCTAAAAAGGAGAAACCCTCATTTATAAAGGTTTGCTGCAGATGACTTAACTGAAAATAAATGAATAGTTCCTATGTGTTTAATACATATTTATCTATTTTACTTGTGCCTTTATTCCAGCAACTTGCAACATCTGAGGTACAATTTGTTACATTACTTTTGTTTTTTGCAGCACAGGCAGGTGAAGTGACTTCCTCAGGGTCACACAGTGGTGTCAGTACCAGGATTTGAACTGACAAGCTCTGGGTTTACTGAAATATTACTGAAGAAAGAAAAAAAAACGAAAACGGGCAAATAGGGCTATGCATACAAATGTCCATCCATCCATTATCCAACCCGCTATATCCTAAATACAGGAGCCAATCCCTGCCAACACAGGGCACAAGGCAGGAAACAAACCCCGGGCAAGGTGCCAGCCCACCGCAGGGCACACACACCCACACACCACGGACAATTTAGAATCGCCAATGCACCTAACCTGCATGTCTTTGGACTGTGGGAGGAAACCAGAATACCCGGAGGAAACCCAGACAGACACGGGGAGAACATTCAAACTCCACGCAGGGAAGCGAACCCGGGTCTCCTAACTGGCACCTTTCACTGCGACACCATGCCACCCGCATACAAACTTAAAAGGTTTAAATAAAACAGAAATATATACTTTTATTTTTTACTTCCTTAACTTGTGGAGGGTGTATCCTGTAGCAAAGCCCTAAGTTTTTTCATGAAAGCCCCTTTCAGTCAATAAGCCTTAAAAACAGGTGTAAAGCTAAACTTGCAGCACCGCTATTCAATTACACTTGCCTAACGCCTCTCCTAAGGGGAGATACTGTGGGATCTGGGCATCCGTCAAAGCACCAATCACAGGCCCGATTAGAAAGCGGGAAGCTGTGATTTGTCGTCTCCCTCCCATGTAACAATCACGTGTTACAACGCACTATGTATGTATGTGTATATGTATATATGTATATGTGTGTGTTTATGTATGTGTATATATATGTTGATATGTGTATATATATATGTATATATATGTGGATGTGTATATATATATAATATGTATATATACGTATATGTAGATATGTGTATATGTAGATATGTATATATATGTAGATATGTATATATATGTTCACATAACCTCTTTAACACACTACTTCTCCGCTGCGAAGTGCGGGTATTTTGCTAGTATATATATATATATATATATATATATATAAGTTTTTAAGCACAAATATAGTTAATTAAACCATAGACTGCACAGCGTAATAGTAAACTAAATGTAAAAACATTGAATAACACTGAGAAAACCTTGAACAACAGAGAAAACTAACACTGCAATAGTTTGCGCTATATCGCTACCAACCGCTGGCTAAAAACACTTTTTTTTTATAATGAGTTTTAAGCACAGGGAAAAAAAATGAACATTTGAAAAAATCCGTAATTTAATAAACCACCAAGAAAAGTAACATTTCAACAATGCACACTACGAACCGATCGCTGTAAACAGAAGTGAAAACAAAATCAAGCCCAGCGCATTCTTTAACTGCCTTCCTACCTTAAGCGTCCAGCTCCCCTCTCTCTCTCGCTGCCTGTGTGTGTCTGTGTGTGTGTGTGTGTGTCCTGCTCTCTTGCTCTCGCTCTCTCTCTCTGCACAGGAAATGCACAGGGAGAGACTGAACATGTACAAACCGAAAGGGAAACTGGGTTGTTCGTATACCGAGTGTGTGGTCGTGAACCGAGGCAAAAGTTTGGCGAACTTTTTCATCATAAACCGATTTGTAAGTGTACCGAGACGTTCGTGAACCAAGGTTCCACTGTGTGTATGTATATATACACACACACCTACATATACACACACACATACTGTACTTACACACACACACACATATATACTATATATATACTATATATGTATATGTATGTTGGTGTATATGTGTGTGTGTATATATATGTGTGTGTGCGTGTGTGTATGTGTATATGTATATATATATTGTGTTTATATATATATATATATATATATATATATATATATACTAGCCAACCCGCGGCGTACCATACGCCGCATAATCAGGCTGGGTTTTTAATGATTTTTAAGCACAGGGAAAAAATTAACATTTGAAAAATCCGGAGGAGAGGGGAAGGACGCCCATTACGCCCCATCCGTCATGCTAGTCTGCTGATTTCTCGTTCAGTAACCTGTGAGTAGTGATGGGCGGGGTGAAGCCTCGCGAAGCATCAACACGTTTGAAGCAATTGTGTCGGAAATCGTATCGAAGCTTCGAAGCATTTAACACTCACTTCTCTAGTGACACCTCCTGGCCATTTTCATTAATGTTACAGAAACTTATGATACACTTGAATGACGTCTGTTAAAACTCGTATTGCTTTTATTTTTTCGCAGCTACAGTCTGACAACGAAGAGAAGGGTTCGTCAGCAGCTTCTAGTGTGTGATGTGTAAAAAATATAAATATAACTTCTTTAACTGCCTTGTGGCGCTGTAGTAGTACGGCTGCTTTGCAGTAAGGAGACAGTGGAAGATTGTGGGTTCGCTTCCTGGTTCCTCCCTGTGTGGATAGCAAATTATCCGCGACAAACAAACTGTTTTACACGCTGCAATCCAACCCGCTACGCCGCTTTTTCAATGTTTTTTAAGCAGAGGGAAAAAAATGAACATTTGCAAAATCCGTAACGCTGCTTTCAGTAAGTACAATGCACACGCGTTTAGTTTGTTGGTGACTTTTTGCCAGCTGTCTTTCCTGGTTTGGGCTGTTTTTGCAGTGTTACCGCTTGTGCATATTAAATCTTGAATTCCTTTGAGTAACTAACTAACTAACACCCACCCACTCAGCTTGTGTGAAAAAAATGCGCCCGTTCTTTCTTCATTTTGTTGCAGCAATATACATTGTGTTTTCACTCAGCGCGGAGGTGCGCATTCATCTCGGATTATTACATCCAGCTAATCTTCTACACGACTGCGTTTGAAAAACCGACTTATCCCTGATGAGTTTCACCGGCATTAATGATTAGGAATCTGGTTGGAACAAAACCCTGCAGCAACAGGGGTTCACCAGGACCGAGTTTGGGAAACACTGCTGAACACAGACGAAACCGACTCAGGTGAGGAATTGGGGTGGGCAAAGTAGTTGTAGCTATTGATTATTCAGTGTTGTTTGCCTGGGTGTCTGATCTGCGTTGACTGACATGGCTATTTTCTGCGTATCCCATGGTTGTCTTCCGGCAGTGTGAATGCCTCGAAAGATAGGGCGTCCTTGTGCGGTGAGTTGTTGCAGTTTGTAGAGAGCGAGGGTAGACGCGGTCCGTGAAAAAAGGAGTGTTGGTGGCGCGGATGCGAATCGCTTTATGCAGCGTGTAAAACAGTTTGCGATTGAGAACGCAGTTGTACGTCGTAACCGTAAGAAATCTGTGGCTCTGAGGTGCATGTGGATCGTAGTAGGGAGGAACTCGACTAACATGGTGATTGGTGAGTTATTGCGTCCGACTTGGTGGTCGTGGCTCTTGCCAACTCACGGCGTATCATATGCCGCATAATTATGTATTGATGGGTGAAGACTTTCTGAACGACACAGTTGTCCAAACAGAAGCGAAAGTAAAATCGAGCCTGGTGCATTCTTTAACTGCATTCTCTGTCTTGTAGCACAGTGGTAGTGTTGCTGCTTTACAGTAAGGAGACTGTGGAAGATTTTGGGTTCGTTTGGGCTGCATTTGCAGTGTTACCGCCTGTGCATATTAAATCTTGAAATCCTTCGAGTAACAAATTAACTAACACCCACCCACACACACACACAGCTTGTGTGAAAAAAATGCGCCCGTACTTTCATCATTTTGTTGCAGCCTATCGAAGACTTGCTGCCCCCAACTCAAGGTGGCTCAGAGGTCCATGTGTAGCGTACAACAGATGAACATAAATGACGCTGTTTTTTCCGAGGCGTTGCGTCCCAGTTAGTGGGCGTGGCTCTGCGAGTTGTCGTCGTATCCAATGGTCATAGAGTTGGTGGGCAAGGCTCTTTCCTACTTGTCGGTGGCTTAGTGAATCCACGCCTTTTCCTGTGTGCTTTCATGGGTGTCTTGTTTTGGTGTGCGTGCTTTCGTGGGTGTCTTCCCCCTTTGGCGGCGACTTTGTGAATTATATATATAGATATATATAAAATGTGTATATATTAGGGGTGGGACTCGATTAAAAAAATTAGAATTAATTAGAGGCTTTGTAATTAATTCATCTTGATTAATTGCATTTAATCGCACAAGAAAATTTGCGCCAAAGCGCAAATGTTTTTTTAATTTAAAAGGGTTTTAGTGGGCGACAGAATCAAATAATAGACATGGACATGAATATTGTAAACTCAAGCTCTTTTAATTTCTGAAAAATAAATGCATTTAAACTGCATTTTAATTCAAAACAGAAACAAAAATAATATGCCTGGCTAAAATTGGGCAGACTTAAAAATAAAGTGCTATTTTAAGTACTTTAAGTACATTTTCAGAATGGTATTGTCTTTAAATAATAATAATAAAAATTTCAACATAAAATGTAGTTTTTCTTCTTTAAAAAAAATAAGGCAGAAACATAAAAGGTAATTTGACCAGCTTCACCTTTAAACTCTGAGTAACTTTAGCCAAAATTATTTTGTACATTAGGCTAAAACAGTGTGATCATTGAACATTTTAGTGCAAAAAAATAACAAACCCATTGGACTCAATACCTCCATGCTTATTTATTGTCCGTCTCTTTCAGCCAGTTACTTAGACAAACTAGCCTGTTCACATTTTCAGAGCTCAGGGCAGCTCTCTTTTTTATTACTATGTGACCTGCAAGTGAGAACAGTCTCTCACATGGGACAGAAATGGCAGGACTAATCAGATACTTGCGGGCCAGGACAGACAGCTGTGGGTAGGTCCCTGCTCAACTGGACCACCACTGCAGCGGGCAGTCTGTCTCGCTGATGGTGGATTCTGCTCTGTACAAACTCAGGGCCCTGTTACACTGGGCTTCCTCATCTTTATCAGAGTCTGAAGACAATGAAGAGAGACGGAGGTTCTTTGTCTTTGCTGGCTCCTTTGTGGTGGCATCTTTACACTGTTCCTGCAGCAGGGCCTCAAGGCTGGTCCAAACCTCTTCTCACTCTCCCCTTGCAAGACACTTTAAATCCTTAAAGCATGGGTCGAGCACAGTAGCTATCTTGAGCCACTGATGGTTGAGTGTAGCTACACGTTGGAATAGGTCCTTTGTGAAAGCAGTCTTAAACTTCACCATGTAGTATTAGTCATCATCAGAGACCTCCATGATGTGATGCAGGTGGCAGAAAGCAGGTAAAACCACTGAACATGAGACATATGTCTCACCTCCAAGAGGCTCAGTCACAAACCTGTAGTAGACAGTTCAAGAAAGTAATTATTAATCTACACAATAACTGTCAACTATAGAGCTTTTTGAAGAAACAGTAACAATAAGTTAAAAAAGTTTTATTTACCTGCATGGCTCAAGGACAGTCACCAGCTTTTGGAGTTTTACCAGCTCTGATGGAGTTAAAATGACTAGCTTGTGCTTTTGTTTGTCTAAAGCAGCAATAACAGCCTCTTGATTCTTTAGTAGACGAGAAACCATATCCAGCGTTGAATTCCACCGTGTGGAAACATCCTGTATGAGTGGCTCTTTCTGTTGCCCCAGTCTTGTTTGCTCCTGGTGTAGTCTCTCCGTATTAGCAGGGCTGTGTTTAAAGTGACCCACTATCTTGCGACATTTTGCTAATGCATCACTAAACCCACTATCAGCAAGGCTAACAGTGATGGTTCTTTGCAATATGTGAGCAACACAAGGCATGTGTTGGAATGGGAGGCGTCTTGCTGCAGTCATCTTTTGTTGAATCCCCCATTCCCCTGCCACAAAGAGAAACTGCTCGGCATAGTTTCTGGTGTTTGTCTTCTGCACAGTCAGGGCAAAAGACTGTAGATTCCATGTCCCATCTGTGACATCAACAATATGTGCAGTGACTCCGATGTAATTAGAATTACTAACGGTTACGGAAGTCCAATGCAGTAGCGTAGCGTGGGTGTCAGCCGCCCGGGGTGGAGGAAAATTCCGCCGCCCCCTTATTTAGGTATGGTTCAAATTTTTACAAGATATTATTATTATTTATTGTGAAATTTTGCCGCCCGGGGCGGGCCGCCCCCACTACGCTACACCACTGGTCCAATGATCCCCAGTAAGAGCCACAAAGTCCGCATTCTGTAAAGCATCTAATTTTGCTTGCTTTTCAGCGTCATAAAGCTGTTGAATTTTACTTGAAATAGTTTTTTTGGCAGGGCAGTTGGAAAGTTGGATCACCTGACGCTAACTGTAGCACATTTTCTAACCCCCTATCTTCTACCACTGATAGTGGTCTACAGTCCAGAGCAGTCCATTTTGTGAGAGAATTTGTAAATTTGACCAATGTTGACTTACTAATTTTGGTCCTGAAGCCAGTCATTTCATCAAGTTTGGGCTGCCGACACCTTTTGTTGGTACTCAAACTCGTACTGCTAGCGCTAACAGCTCCCACAGTTTCTGTGCTCGCTGCAACATGTTTTGCATTTAGATGGTACTGTAAGGTTGAAGTGCTTCGGTGGTATGCAAACTCCTTTTTGCACAGTTTGCACAAAACCACGCTTTTATCAAGGCTTCCGTCGGGTAGTCTTTTGAAATGAAATTTGCCTCCGATCAGTCCTAGCAATGCGCTTTCTTCCGATTCTTCCAATTTTGTAGATCTGATGTGTGCATCAATGTAATCGGTGTACCAGGAAATCGTGCATTGCCAAAAGTTCCCCTTTGCTTAGAATTCAAAGTGTGATTAAATGCGCTATTTTTTTTAATACATTATTTTTTTTCAAATTAATTAATCGCGATTAACGCGTTAAATTCCCACCCCTACACACACACACACACACATATATATATATATATATATACACACACACACACACAAATGAAAGTGACATTTAAAACACAGTCCTTCACTAAAATAGAATTCATTGCAGGCATAAACTGATACAAAAAGACAAAATAAAAATATACAGTATGTTGTGAATATATAGGTATCACATGTGTCCCTGTTGATTTATTGCAGACATGTTAAGTCATAATTCTTTCTTATTTCTTTGTGTTAGTATTCACTTGTTCATTGTTTCTCATTTGGGTAAAATTCAGACTGTGGCAAACCCTGTATGCTCATTAGTAATGGAAACATACTGGCACTTTCTCTGATTTTACTCTTGTTGTCTACACTATTAGTTTACAGGCGTATTACAAGTTATATTTATTTTAGGTGGCTGCTGTTTTTCCGAAATTTGGAAGTAAACATTGTTTAAAGAATGCTGAAAAATTTTCACATAGAGGAAAAGTTTGGAAAGCACTGCTCTAGGCTACAGTAATGTTTAGAGAAGATTGAATTACTTGCATTTTACCAATTTATGAATGTGTGACAACGTTGGAGGCTCTTAGAAAAGTGCACTTCCACAAGAATAGTTTTAATTTTAATAATGTAAAATTCTTAGACTATTGTTAATGTTTATAGAAAACTATTCTTTTTTTATTGACTTTTAAAGGTGTGAGAATCTTGGAAGCTTTGAAACCAGTCTACTTTTTAACATGAAGAATCTAGTTATCTTTATATAGTTTATCTTAAAAAAAATGTTGATCTTCAGTTTTGTGCCCCCCGCCTGTGGGATTAAAAATGGTATTGAATGTCAATATATTTCAAAGTATTGTATCGAAGTTTGGAATTTCAGTATTTTGACAAACCTTCTCATTAATATTGTTGTCTGTCTTTTAGGACTGCAGCAATCGAGTAATCAAGTATTCTACCATTTATTCCATCGATTCATTGAGTAATTGGATAAGAAACATTTTTGATTTATTTGATAGCAATAGCAAATATACAAAAAAGAAAAGACACCTCTCCGAAAAGTAACGGCTAATTTATTTCCTTATTAGAAAAAACAATGTTATTGCTTAAATTGCATACAATAAAATTATTTGTCAAAATGTAAACCCATTTAGTGCTATATTATGTTGTGGGTTTTAAAGAAAACATTGTCTGTCTAAAACACAAAAACAAATAATATGCCAGTTATAAAATACTTTAAAAAAGGTATACATACAGTCTAAAACCAAGGCATAACAACAACACATAAAAATTGCTTTTAAGTTGTACAACTTAATTTTCAGAACTATAAGTTTCAACCTAACTACATCTCAGGCATAACGTAAGGCTTTACTGTCTTCTTGGAAGGATTTGTGGCATTTGTAGGAGGCAAAAAAAAAGTTCTGGCAGGATTGTATCCCCACGATGAGGTAGATATGATGTGTGTGTTTGTGTGCATTAGCCTTTAAAGGAGCTTGTGGTGGTTGCAATGAAGAAAAGTGAGCATATCAACAGGCTCAGAACTGAGGCTTGCTCTGCGCTTTGATGCAATGTTTCCTGCTGCAGAAAAGAGACACTCTGATGGCGTGGATGTTGCTGGAATACACAAAAGGACTTTGCCAGCGTTGGATAGCATGTTGCATTTTTTTTTTCCACCATGACAGTGGATTTTTCTTCTTGGACAGGGGATGTTCTCCGAAATACGTCAAACCCTCTTTCTGCACAGCTTGGTTTAACTGCTGCTCCTTACACTCTTCGTTGCTGGTGCTGGAGTCTGATGATGATCCCAGTGTGTTGTTGAAGAACGATATTACACCCTTTGGATGCATTACAGGTTTACCTTGTGCTATGCTGCAGGCTGCATTTTCATTTATGTTGGGCTACCTTGCTTTCTTTTTGACAGCAAGTGCCATTGTTTGCACTGAGCTTTGGACCTTGAATGCTTTGTCTGCAGGCAAGAACTTAAGTTTTCTAAACCTGGGATCCAGAGCAGCAGCAATTAGAACTGTGTTTGGAAATTCATGTTGAAACACAGATATTCCTTGCTATCTTGCCGTGATCTGTTCTGCCACATGATCTTGGTATCCTTACTGGTGTAGTCTCAAAATCTAAACTCTGAATGGACTTCTTAAGGCTTTGTACTAGCTGTGGAAGTGAAGAGAGGGTAACATACACTGTATTGTTGGTCACTCAGAAACACTGTAGCTCCTTCAAATGGTTCAAGGGCCTGACTCTGCTCCTCAATCAGGTTCAGATGTGAGATCAGAGTAATTGTGTTTTCCTCTCTGAGTCACATTTGTATCACAGAGTGCAGCAGTCACTGGCCATCTTTGTTCCAACAGCCTGGATAACATGTGATAAGTACTGTTCCACCAAGTACTTATGTCTTACACCAGCATGTGCTGTGGTGCGCCCATTTGCTGCTGCTTTTCCTTTAAATGGGTGCATGCCAGTTCACTTTTTTAAAATGTTCAACAAGGTATCTTGCAGCAACCACACACTTGGAGATAGCTTGGCAGCTCGTCATAGCACATCGCACGGGCTTTAAAATGTTCAACAAGGTATCTTGCAGTAGCCACACACTTGGAGATAGCTTGGCAGGTCGTCATAGCACCTTGCACAACCCAGTTCAGGAGGTGTCCTGCACATCGCACGGATGCCCATCCATGCTTTTCTGTCAAAATCTTCATTGCTGCTTCAACATTAGCACCGTTGTCATAGACAACAGCTTTGATTTTCTCCAGTGGAATGTCAAATTTGGCAATAACATCTTCAAGACTTTCTGCAATATTTGCAGCCGCGTGTCTCTTTTCAAGGGGCATTGTTGTCAGGATGTTGGACTTCATTTCCCAATCCTCCCCAAGAAAGTGAAACGTCACCCCCAGATATGCCTCTGTTGCAACGCTCGATCAAATGTCAGTTGTGAGTGCAATGCCATAAAATAGAGAGAAGTGTGTACATTGCAACAAGTACACATGTCATAAATGTAGGAAGGATGGTCCTTGCGTGTGTGTGAACTGTTAACATTTGAATTTAATGATTGCATATAGCACTGAACTGACCTCTCTGTACTATTCTTTCCTCTGCATGTCCTGGAGTACAAAAGAAATGCCACCATACTGCAACATGTGGAGACTGGCAAGATGGGGGGGGGGGGGAAACACGCGGTCACTGATTACAGCCGCAAGATGTTATGAGAATGAATATGAATAATATGAAGAATGTTGCATCCGTGCCACAATGTTTTCCGAAATGTACTATACCGGTCATAAAATGAATAATTCCAAATATCATATATACCTATGTCTCTCTTTTTTTTTTTTTTTTTTGTCAGTGCAGCTTTGACATCATGGACCATAAGGTGCACACTAATTCAGCGTGAGCAGGAACACTCAATAAAACTGAATAAAAAAAAAATCAAGTGACAGTGAGATATGAATAAGGCAGATTCACCAGCGTTTGTGTGTCAGCTTTTATCCATCCAGATAAGAGAATGTCCAGTTCCATTGTCTCAAAACACCACTCACATCTACAGTTATTCCCAGTTTCAAATAAAAACTAACAGCGTCGGATCCCTGGGGGGGCGGAAGTATGTATCATGATCGTGACTGAGAGAAAAAAAGTGAAAAAAAAACGCTAACTTTTACAAGTACTATAAATGTATACCGGCTGTTACAGACACAAACCAAGTGTATGTGTTTATTGTATAATATTACCAATAAGAGCAGCTTACTACTCAAAACGGTAAATATACGAGGCAGTCAGGATTGAATCGGGGGACTCTTGATTACAAGTCAGCAATTCTTACTGCTGCACCACGGAAACTGTTATATCCTCCTTGAACCTTTTGTGAAACTGTTTATTTGATCTTTGGACTTCAGGCTTCACGCATTATATAGTTTATGCCTACATTTTGTCATTTATTACTAAAATATGAAAAACGTTTCTGTTTTAACAATGTGTTTACACAGATTATTGTAGAAACAGAACACACATGAAATGCATGTGTTCCAAATAACGATCTGTTATTTCCACTCTAAAACTCCAGCACTTCACTCCCAGATAATCAAGGCATGAGCTAGGAGAACTTTGTGCAAATTCTGCGGCGGTGGGGGGATGAAATAGTAGGCTGCTTGCTGCTTGTCTTGATCGGCACATTTACAAGACAAAAGACACTGACGTAGAGGTATGAAGGGATTTAAAGTGGCCCAGATTTATGAGTTTTTTCGTAGGCTTTGGTAGTGTTAAGAAACATTACACTACATCAATCGTTGACTCAACCGCATTGTTGATGAGACGAATCACCGCTGTGTTATCTGCAAAATTAAAATTAGTGTTGGAACTATATGCAGCCACACAATTGTCAGTCTAGCAGAGTGAACAGATGTGGGCTAAGTACACATCCCTGGGGGGGCACCAGTGTTCAGCGTGATGGTCCTGGGGATGATGTTTCCACCACGGTCTGTCTGATGTCTGTCTTTCAGTAAGTCCAGGATCCAGTGGCATAGGGAAGTTTTGTAGTCTAACAGATTCAACACCCGTATGAACTTCTGAGGGTTGATGGTGTTGAAAGCTTAACTGAAGTTAATGAAAAGCATTCTAGCAGCTGTCCAGATGGGACAGGGCCTGATGTACATGATATGGCATCTTCAGTGGTACGATTCAAGCGATAGACAGACTGAAGAGGGTCATGTGATGTATGAAGTCTGGCTTTCAAGTAGCCCAAGACTAGCTTCATGACAGGTATGAATGTTACGGGAAGATAGTCATTGAAGCAAGAGACAGATGACTTCTTTGGCATGTGTATGATGGTTTTGATTTTGAAGTACTTGGGGATGACTGCCTGCCACAAGGAAATGGTGAAGATGCTTATAAAGATATCCATCGGTTGGTTTGCACGTTCCCTGTACACTCGGCTAGGTATGTTGTCTGGTCTAGCAGCTTTGCGTGGGTTTACATTCAACAAGGTTCGTCTCTCATTAGCAGTGGACAAGCACAGTGCTTGTTCTACCTGAGGAAGGATTGACTTGCAGGTATGTCATTCAGGGCATCAAACCACGTGTATAAGTTATTTAGAACATCTTTGATGCAACCACCGCATGCAGGTGGTGTGATGTTATAGCCCTTGATGGCTCAGATTCCCTGCCACATGTGGCGTGTTTCTGGTATTCTGAAAGTGGCTGGGGATTTTCTTGCCATACTCTCACTTAACTGCTTTGATGCCCTGAGATAGGTTTGCCTTTTCTGTCCTATGGGCTACTTTGTCACCTGATCTAAAGGCATCATTTATGGGCTTTTAACAGTGCACATACCTCCAATGACACCCATGGTTTCTGATATTCATGAGTTCTGATGGTCTTTGAGACAGTCACATGATCTATGCACTGATAACGCAAACTTTTCTAAGTTGATATTGTAACCATAGGTGGTAGCTGCTTTAAAAATAGCCCAGTCTATGTTATCAAAGCAGTCCTGCAGGACTGAAATAGCTCTCTTTGACAACACACTGATATGTTTAGGAACTGGTTTGGACAGTTTAATCAGTGTTCTGTATGCAGGCAGTAGTAATGCAGAAACATGATCCAAAGTACTCAATGATTGGCCTCCATTTGAGCTAAATAGGTGTTTTTTGACATGTGGTTGAATAAAGGTACAAGATTAGTTTAAGTCTTGCACCAAGTGCTGCAAGAATAGGCTCAAGCTCCTTCTGATCCCTAAAACAGGGTTGAGCAGTTTCAGTAAATTGGTTGGTGAATGTTATTAAAGTAATTATAACAACCCATTTATTTGTTGTCAAATATTAGGTTTTAAATATGTCTATATCACAATGTATATCTTTCTAAAAGTATGTATTGCTTTTTTATTCAAGTTTCAAAACAAGTTCATTTTTACCTGGTCCATTTTGCTGTGCTTCCAAACAGATCTATATTACTAAACGACAGTTTAATATATGCACGGATGGCAGACGCAGGACGCACCGAGGTACATGCGCCAGAGCGCCTCAGCGCCCCAGAATCAAACCCAGCGGCTTCCCAGAGTCGGTAGGTGGTGCCCAAACAACACAACCTGTACGAGACCGCGTAGATGCGCCCAAACAACACAACCTGGAAACTAAACTTGCTCTAATCCACTGTGCCAGCAGTCAGTGTGACATATTTGAATCACATAACGGTAATTCATTATTAAAATTAAGTTGGATTATGATTCCTAACAGTAAACAACTTCTACCTAACGACACAGCCACAGAACAACAAAGACGAGACCGCATGGATAAAAACAATACACGGAGGCTCCTACAATGCGCTTCAGAAACACCAGAAGCAAAGACGTCATGGCTCCACAATGAAAAAGCTCAACCAACGGAACTACAAAACGAGCCCGTATGGATAAACACAATGAACCAAGGCGCCAACAACGCGCTTCTGACACAGCAGAGGCAAAGGAGTCACGGCTCCAAATGAAAAGAGCTCAACGATTTGTAATACAAAACCGAGCCCGTACTTCCCAGAGTCAGTACGTGGCACCCAAACAACACAACCTGTAAACTAAACTTGCTCTAATCCACTGTGCCAGCAGTCAGTGTGGCATATTTGAATCACATAACGGTAATTCAGTATTAAATGTAAGTTGGATTATGATTCCTAACCGTAAACGACTTCTACCTAACGACACAGCCACAGAACAACATACATATACAAGAGCATGTCTCAAAAATGAAACTTTTGAGTGAACGTATGTACTTGAAGGCTTCTTTGCATCAGATTTAAACTTCTTATGACTAATACAACTGGAATCTAAAACTTTACTTTCTGTAGACAAATTTTTACAATGATTTTTTATAGTCTAATATTGATTTATTTATATGTTCATGTTATGCAGCTTTGTCATCTGGACATCTGTTAAACTAATTCAGTATGTTTTATTAAATGTTTGCCAGATACATTAACTGTGATAGCAGATTACATTTTAGTGAAATGTTTCTTTATCATCCCTTAAACATATGTTAAAAAAGTATAAATATTAAGTCATTGATACTTGTGATATCAACCACAAGATGGAGCCTAACGTCTGTTTTTAGGCCATTATTTGTAACTGTTTTCCAGAGGTAAAAATTAAGGTTAACAATAAGCACACAAAATTCAGTAGCATAATAAGTCGGTGGAGGCAGGTAAAATGTCAATCTCTTGTTGGCATGTCTGCTTGGTTTTCTGTATAATTTGTCTAAGAACTATAAATTATTTGTGTATTGTATTAAAATGTAGAATTCCAGGTGTGTAGACAGTAAACAGTTACTGCTTGTAATGGGCCAGTGTATGCCGTTAAAAAATAGAAAATATATATAGATTGCAATTTATAATACTGCAGTTTTAAAAAAATATGATTAAAATGCAAAGCAAACAGACAATGAGAAGTATACTAGACTGTTAGGCTGTATGAAGCAGGATATTTTATTTAGTCTTTTTTTGGTTTAAGTACCCTTTATATTTTACAAAGTATGTTTACATGGAAATATCCCTGGTTGGGAAAGGAACATTTTCAGAAAATTGCTTAATCTTCTTTGTAATGTGTTTTAATACTGAAGTATTCCTTCAGTGAAGTACTTACAATAGTTATAGGTTCATCCCTGATCTCAGGCAGCTATTGTGGTTCATAAATAAAGGGCAAAACTAGAGGTACCAGATTTAGAAACATAAGTGCTGTGACTAATGAAACTTTTAATGTGGCAAGGAGAGTGCTGTACTGCAGCTTTGTGTTAGAGTATAGATGGAGAGGTCTCTTAAGTATGTATAGTACCTATCCAAGATTGTGGATTTATACCATTGAGAAGGCCAATAAAAGGTTTTAGAAGGTCTAATTAATTAATTAGCACAGTGGCAACAACCTATTTGGATCATTAAAATTTTTACGGACTAATTTTATTTTCATTTTCTTATTAAAAAGATGATTTTTTATTATTGCTGTTTTTTAATTATTATGTTGTGCATTATAGGCCTCTTGCTCACTCAAGCAAAATTCTAATGTCGTTTTCAAAATGGACCCTTGGCAAGAGTAAGTGGTGAAATGATAAATACAGATGAATGTGTATTGCACATTTTAAGAAATGCAGAAAAAATCCAAGGGAATGAGCAAGTATAATGTTTTTTACTTCCACAATTGCATTTAACAGTATTCTAAGTAAAGTAAAAATACTTTACAAACCTCTTGACTAAAACCCTACACATAGTCATAAATTAACAATTATAATCATCATATTATTAATCTAAGAAATCATATACACAGTATTTCTTAATAACAAGTAGGTATGTAGCATTTATTAAACAGACACAGTTCAAACAACAAAAATATTCTCAGTTTCAGCCAAAGAAAGGCAGTATGGTTATCTGCCCCACAGATAGAAATGAAAAAAAAAGTAAAGTTGTAAGTTGAAAAGTTGAAGCAAAAAGTAGAAATAGCTAATTTAGAAAATGGCAAAACTATAAATGGTTGAATAAAGGAAAAATATTAATTTACGTTTTAAAGGAGCAGTGAAACAGCAAAATGGAGATGCTAGTTGGCATATATATAGCACTATATACTATATGTGCAGAAGGATTCATTTTAATCAATGTACTTAATTCAGACTTTCTTTACAGCCATGGTGTATTGTTTTCACTTATGATTTAAAAATAAATAAATAAAAACTTAATGTAGTTTCTCACTCTTACTAAAACCTTACTAAAACAAAGGGTACAGTATAGTTGTGCAGAGGTAATATCTGTTGCCTCATTAATCCAGAATAAGTAATATGTTATTATGATTTATACTTTAATTGCTTATGCAGATATACTGTATGTAATTTATTTTATTTGGTGGTTTGTTTTGTTGTATTGCCTTATAGGTTTAAATTATATATTGCCACACAAGTAAATGTATTTTCGTTTGTACTTATTCTGGAATATAAAGAACTATATGTGAACTGAAGGGCAATACTTTTTTGAAATGTAAATGTCCACAGACAAACCAGATAACAAAATTAGAACTGAAGACCAGGCAGCATATCTTTTCTATATCTGGGGCCTGTCTTTTAATATGTCTGCTTACAGAGAAAAAGAGAGAGAAAGATGCATACATGGATTGTGTAATTGGGTTAATTTTTGCAAATAACACTTGAATAAGACTGTATCACAATGGTTTAACATCCTTGTATTATATCATCATGGACTATGTGTCCTGATTTATCTTACCATGTGCACATCCTAAATTTATTCTATGACATTTTCACTGCAAAAATACTACTTAAAATCGGTGCTAAAAACAAATTGAACAACTTCTTTAAAGGCTATTTTTTTTAATAACGTGATTTTAAAAATCTGGCTTGTCAGAGAATCCCTCTATTAGGGTTGTACCGTTTGCTATTGTTAAGATTAATATTTGCATTATTAAATGGTTAAAAAACCTATTAAAGAGTAGCAACTGATAAGTTGAATTGATTTTAAACTTCAAATGTTACAAACATCTGGCAATTTCATTTTCCAAATCTCTCCCTCCTTTTTTTCTTTTGCTTTTGTCCCATTTTAAGGCTTTTTGTGTGAAATCAAACTTATCAGTTTAATCTATTATTTCAGAACTTTTGTTAAACTTTTTTTATTGTGTTGTTTTGAAAGTGTCTTATATGAGTAATCAGACATTGTTATTGTTTAGCCTGTGTACAAATCATGAATTACAATGTCAACAAGACTGATGTAGATTGCATTACATTTAGTAATGTACCTTTCAAATATATGACATATACATTTTTACTGTGTTCCTCACATTTTATTGGTTTATACTAATGGACACTAGATTTACTTCAAAAGCCAAACAAATAAAACAAATTTAGCATTTGCAGATTCATATACATCAATAAAGTATGGTGTTTTGCCCGTCATGCTAACTGGCATGTACACCTGTGATGCTAGAATACAAAGCTTTTGTTCCTTTATCAAGACTGTGTAGGACACAGTATTAAAAATCAATTAATGTCGCTATCTTTTCATATCCTCTTACAAATGAAACTTTGAGCTAAATGATTATAGCTCACATCATTAAAGGCTCTCAAAGCACTCATGAATCTTTTTCTGAACTAACTCCATAATGGGTTAAAAGTATCAATAACGAAAGCCTCTGTTTGTGTGTGAGTAGGGCCCTATGGAATCCATTTTATTTTTTCACAAATTCCGTTTTTTTTTTTTTTTTTTTTTTTGATTTTCGGTTTTCACCGTTTTATTTTTCCTTGATTCGCATTTTTGGGTTATTATGTTTTTGTTTTTTGTTTTTTTTACTGTAAGTACCAACAGCTACAACAAAACAAATAATAATGAAATGGCACTTTACATTCCTTTTAATGAAACAGCACACTACCACAACTGAACCTTATTTTGCAGTTCCATTCATCAGGTAGGAGCCCGGATCCTTCACGATGCTTTATGCTGAGACTGCAGTAGGACAGTGAGTGCCCTCCAGAATTGTAAGAGCTGTTTGATGCATCCTTCTGAGATGAAAGTTAACTTCACTTTTAGGGTCTAGGACAGGGGTCTCCAACACGTCGCTCGTGAGCTACCGGTACCTTGCAACCCTTTTCCAAGTAGCTCACCAAAGGATTAATGAATCCTACATAAATTTGAAAACTTGATAAGTCAAATTAGGGGTGCGATCTTTCCAAAACATCATATCACAATCCTTTTAACACAAAATCATGATCCATGATCTGAACTGCAATCTATCTTTTCAATATGGCATACACGTAAGAGAATATTCGGACTCAAACTCATCAAGACCTAAGTAACACTTTATTTTAAATATCAAACAAAGTTGAATTCCATTGTTCTTTCGTTCGCTAGCTAAGCGGAGTTAAGGAACACACCCTGAAGCTGGAGAGTGAGTGAGAAAGTCACCACAACCACCCCCCACTCCCCCTCAGCCAGTTCTGCGGATCTCGGATTTGTGCAAATAAATCAGTACCACAAGCGAACTATGATACATAGTGAAATGAGAGAAGTCGCAAAATCAACTGGAATGTTCAAGCAAATTATAGAAAAAAATCCGAACTAAATCTGTTAAGTAGTTCTCTCCTGAAAAGCGGACAGACAGAGAGACATTGGATTTTATATATTATATATTAGTAAAATATATAATATGCAGTTAAAGTCTCAACAGCATTCTCAGCATTTCTGGAGCTTAGCAGAGCCAGATAACTATAAGAATCTTCACCAAGCAGCTCTGAAAATGTCTGCTTTGTTTGGGTCTACATACCTCTGTGAATTTCATGAAATCAAAGTTCAGAACAAGACTGACAGATGAACATTTAAATGACTCAATAAGAGTGAACCTAAGTGGCTACACTCCACCATACACCTCTCGTTGACACCATGCAGTGCCAGTCATCTGACAAACTGAAAAACACATTACTGGACATGTGAATACTCTTGTGAAGTGTAACAGTGACATGTAACAAAATGACAAATGAATAAGTAATATCTGTGTATTTGTAATTTCATTGTTTTGTTTTGACAGCATTTGTGTTTTAATTCAATAGTGTGAGATACACTAGAAAAGGCATACAGACATACAAAATGCACTTGCAGGTGAACTAAATATTTTTGTGATGTTTTAATGCAAAATGTGAGTTGTGGACATCAACATTTTGTAAATGTTCAGGCAAAACAAGCTTATTCATTTTGTTTAGGTTGAAATAATCTATGAGAATAAACGTTAGAAAACATAAGTAGCTCTCGGCCATTTTCATTTTGTAAAAGTAGCTCTCAAGGGAATAAAGGTTGGAGACCCCTTGTCTAGGATATTTGTTACAGCCTGAGCTGATGTGTTCTCGGCCAGAAAGAACTTTTTCTAGAGGTGAATATGTTCAGCGAGGTACACTACTGATTCAAACCAGCTATTCCACCTGGTGTTTTCTGCCTCGGGAGTTCCTGACAGGCTTCTTGAAGAAGGCAGACTTTACCTACATCACTAGTGATGCAGCCTCACTAAAGTATTTATAGTGCTGCCAGGTCTCTCCCACCAAACTGATGACATGACATAAGCAGGTTGAATGTACACTGTTAGGCATAACCCCTTTAAAAATTTCCTGGTATGCAGTCAGACAGTATGATGCATTGTCTGTAACCACTGCTAAAACGTCATTAAGAATCAGCTGGTTGTTGTGAAGGGACTGAAGTGCTGCCTCTGAAACGGTGGAAATGTTACAGCTCTCCATAAAGATAACATCTGCCAGAAAGTACTGGTCTTCAGCACCTGTATGGTAATTGTAATTATGTAAATTATTTCTAATGATTCTTAAACCTTACACATTTTCAATCTGTAAACATTTATCATTACATCTGTAGCTTCATCTACTGCATATCTTCAAATAATTAATTACAAAGCAAAAGAAAACTAATCTGCAAGATGATAAATCTGGGAATTAAACAGAAAAAAAGAAAAAGAGATCCACTTTTAAGGGCTCGTTGCATCTAAGGAGAAGCCTGCTCTTCTGCCCAGGTTTGTAGGTGCTGAAATTATAATTGAAGAGTCAAATGTGGACCTTGCCTACTTCGTCACCTTGGCTATCTGTGGTTTCATCAACTACAACATAAATTTTATTGCCATGAATCTATCGAAGAACAGCATCCATATGTTGTTCAAAGACACGGGGCAAATGAGTTTGACGAAGACTGCTCTCATTTTCTGGCAGCGCGCCTCCTTGTTTACAATGCTTAATAAAGAAAGGACGCATCTTTGTCATTTTTTTGAGCTGTATGTCTGACTCGCATGACCACAAAGCCCTCCACCAACTGGCATCTTACGATTTTGTTGTTTCGTCTATTGTTACCTGAAATGGGAACACTTTTTGATTTTAATTCCTCCTTGTTCTTGAGATGGGTTTTAGATTTGACATGGTCATTGCAAGTTGTTCCCTCAGTTTTGCAGTTAAGTTTGTGTTTCTTAGTTTTTTTGACATAGGTAGGGTATCTGATACTATTCGCTTCGACATTTCTGTCTTGTGCAGTTGGCTAATTCACATGCCTTTAACAAGAAAACATGCAGGAAACACACGCACAAACACATAGATTCACGACTGAATATCTACGAACAATTGCATTCGTTTGAAAACAACAAACCAGAAAATAATACCTGAATGATAGAACTACAGATTGTTTAATTTATTGGAAAGTTTTGTACCAGTCAACCCTTCACTCTCTAAATTCTGCACATTTTCATTTTTAAATCTAAAATCTGTTTTTATGTGTTAATACCGTGATTCTGTCTCTTTTTTTCGCATCATGGAAATCATAAGGCTCTATCTATATATGTGTTTGGCTTGCTTTTTTTTTTTTTTAATTAATACTAATATTAATAATCATGCTGAAATTCTCAAGACTCAAGCACAGGCATAACTTCTTTTGCTTCACTTTTCAACATTGTTAATGGAGTGCTATAGAATTCCATCTATGAGCTATTTTTGTGTGTAGTTTGCACTTAGGTATTATTTTGCCTTTTTGTTTACTTTCAGCCAAATGTGCAGTACAATTAGGGTGAAAAGTTTTGAGAATGACACAAGTATTGGTTTGCACAAATTTTGGTGTTTCCGTGTTTTTAGATCTTTTTGTCAGATGTTTCTATGGTATAGTGAAGTATAATTACAAGCATTTAATAAGTTTCAAAGGCTTTTATTGACATTTATTTACATTACATTTATGAAAAGAGCCACTATTTGCAGTGTTGGCCCTTCTTTTTCAAGACCTCTGCAATTCACCCTGGCATGCTGTCAATTAACTTCTGGGCCAAATCCTGAATGATGGTAGCCCATTCTTGCATAATCAATGCTTGGAGATTATCAGAATTTGTGAGTTGTTGTTTGTCCACCCGCCTCTTGAGGATTGACCACAAGTTCTCAATGGAATTAAGGTCTGGGGAGTTTCCAGGCCTGGGCCCAAACTTTCGATTTTTTGTTCCCAGAGCCACTTAGTTATCACTTTTGTGTTATGGCACAGTGCTCCATCATACAGGAAAAGACATTGTTCGTCACCAAACTGTTCTTGGATGATTGAGAGAAATTACTGACTGATTGAGTATGTTTATAGTTCTTGGGATTAAACTGTTTCTGAACCATGAGGTCCGTACAGGAAAGGCTGTGAAGCATTTGTTGTATGGGAGCAGTTCAAATAGCGCATGGCTCAGGCAGTGTGTGCTTGATGTTGTATATCGATAATTCTCTTTTCGATCAGCTGCTGTAGAGCTGTGATTCCACACTCGGATACAGTGGGATAAATACTCTGAGTGGTGCACTAAGAGTAACAACGCTAAAGCAGCTATGGTATTTGGAATAGTTTGGCTATTCTGTGGACCATTATACAGTATTGTTACAGGTTAATTACAATCAGATGCCTTAACACTAGAATTACCAGAGCCTACGAAAAAACTCGTAGATCTGTCCCACCTTAAATCGCTTCACACTTCTCCATCTGCGTCTTTTGTCCTGTAAATGTGTCGATAAGCAACAAACAGCAAGCAGCCTGCTGTCACATCCCCCACCGGCGCACAGTTTTCTCAGCTCAAATCTGTTTACCTGCGTGTCAGTAGCTTGGAGTTGTATAGAGTGAGAAGTCAAGCAAAATGACACCTTTTATAAATACTATATCGTTATTTGGAACACATGCATTTTATGTGTGTTCCGTGTCTACAACAATCTATGTAAACACATCGTTAATACAGAAACGTTTTTCATGTTTTAGTAATAATTGACAAAATGTAGACATGAAGTGTATAATGTGTGAAGCCTGAATTCCAAATATCAAAGAAACACTTTCACAAAAGGTACAAATATAACAGAACAAATGCGCTTTTATTGAAAAATATAACTTCAGAAAAACAACCCGCATTTACCTGCAACATTGACACGCAATTGGTACGAGAGCTTCGGTGGCGCAATGGTATCAGCTGCTGACTTGTAATCAAAGCTTCACGAGTTCGATCCCGGGCGAGTCAGTTTTGAGAAGTGAGCTGCTGTTATTCTTACTATTTTTGAATAAAAGCATACATTTGGTTCCAGTCAGTAACATTCGGTGTAATTTATGATACTTGTAAAGGTTAGCTTTTTTTTTTCTCTATTCTGTTATTCTCTCAGCCGCATTCACGTTCCCAACTCCCCGCGCCCATTCCCCCCACCACGCCCCCCCCAACCACGCATTTGACACTGCTGTTTTCACACAGACGCGCTATAACAGAGGTACACTTAACTCATGCCAATGATTCTACATCGCATCAAGAATGCATTTTTGCCATCACTGTACTTTGTATATGTACATAGGAAGCTCTACACTCGTGACTTTACGCTGTAGATCTGGCTCTTACATACAAAGGATGGTGCATGTGCCCAAAACATTAACATTTATATGTTACTTACATAAAAGCCATATCCGATGTAGAACCGTTGTCATGTAAGTAAATAACTCAAGGTAAATAACATTCGATTTACCTTTATTTATTTACCCACTTCTACAGCGTAAAGTCTCGAGTGCAGAGCTTCCCATGTACATATACAAAGTACAGCGATGGCAAAAGTACATTCTTGATCCGATGCAGAACCCTTGTCATGTAAGTAAATAACTCAAGGTAAATGGATAAATAACATTAGCTCTGGCTTTTATGTAAGTAACATATAAATGTTAATGTTTTGGGCACATGCACCGTCCTTTGTATGTAAGAGCCAGATCTACAGCATAAAGTCACAAGTGAACTGCAGAGCTTCCTCTGCTTGATCGTCAAAGGCATGCTCAGAAATTACACATGTAATGTCACGAAAAAATACCTGCTGACACTTTAGTACGTGAGCAATGATATGAAAATGCAGTTAGACTTTATTTGGGCACATACACCACGCTAGTGTTTAGATCTGGAAGGTGTAGCGTTGGCGAAATAAATAACATGCAAGGTATAGCGCGTCTTTATGTGATCCAAATAAATAACATTCGAGCTATAGTGAGTCTTTATGTGATCCAAGTAAATAACATGCGAGCTATAGCGCGTCTTTATGTGAAAACAGCAGTGTCAGATGGGGAGGGGGGATAGGGTGGAATCGTGAACGCGACAGAGAATGAAACTGAATAAAAAAAAAAAAAAAACAAAGCTAACCTTTACAAGTATCACACATTTACACCGGCTGTTACAGACTGACTGAGCGCATTTGTTCTGTTATATTTGTACCTCTTGTGAAAATATTTCTTTGATATTTGGACTTCAGGCTTCACACATTATAAACTTCATAATAATAATATAATAATTCTTTGCATTTATATAGCGCTTTTCTCACTACTCAAAGTGCTCAGCAATTGTAGGTTAAGGGCCTTGCTGAAGGGCCCCACAGAGCAGAGTCCCTATTGGCATTTACGGGATTTGAACCGGCAAACTTCTGATTACTAGTGCAGATCCCTAGCCTCAGAGCCACCACTCCACCTACATGTCTACATTTTGTCAATTATTACTAAAACATGAAAAACGTTTCTGTTTTAACAATGTGTTTACATAGATCGTTGTAGACACGGAACACACATGAAATGCATGTGTTCCAAATGAGGACATAGTATTTATAAAAGGTGTCATTTTGCTTGACTTCTCACTCTATACAACTCCAAGCAACTGACATGCAGGTAAACAGATTTGAGCTGAGAAAACTGTGCGGCGGTGGGGGATGTGATAGTAGGCTGCTTGCTGCTTATCAACACATTTACAGGACAAAAGACGCTGATGGAGAAGTGTGAAGCGATTTAAGGTGGGACGGATCTTCAAGTTTTTTCGTAGGCTCTGGTAATTCTAGTGTTAAACTAATTAACAATATGCAGGTAACTTCAGTGTATTTGATAAAGCTGCGTCAGGGATGTGGATCTAAAAAAGAAAGGGAAACCACACTGGAACAAAAGCACTGCTTTGACGCTGGGTGGCGGCAGTTTGCAAAACTGAGCGGAGAACTTGCGTATGCCAGAGATTGAGTTGGCGTTAAAATATGCATGGCTTTATGCCAAGATTAGTTTTAAACATTGCGATGTGAGTGTGGAAACGGGCATACGCAACATTTTTGTGCATACACACCGTTTATACATGAGGCCCCTGATGTGTATGGATGTGTTTCTGCATTTGCATTAGACATTGCAATTTAAAAAAAACATTTTAAAATACACTGTATGAGGTTTCCACATTTTCTGCATGAGTTTTCTTTTGGGTACTGCAACTGCAAAATGTAAGTATGTATATTGCATCCAGAAAGTATTCACAGCGCATCACTTTTTCCACATTTTGTTATGTTACAGCCTTATTCCAAAATGGATTAAATTAATTTTTTTCCTCAGAATTCTACACACAACACACCATAATGACAATGTGAAAAAAGTTTACTTGAGGTTTTTGCAAATTTATTAAAAATAAAAAAAAAACTGAGAAATCACATGTACATAAGTATTCACAGCCTTTGCTCAATACTTTGTCGATGCACCTTTGGCAGCAATTACAGCCTCAAGTCTTTTTGAATATGATGCCACAAGCTTGGCATACCTATCCTTAGCCAGTTTCGCCCATTCCTCTTTGCAGCACCTCTCAAGCTCCATCAGGTTGGATGGGAAGCGTTGGTGCACAGCCAATTTAAGATCTCTCCAGAGATGTTCAATCAGATTCAAGTCTGGGCCACTCAAGGATATTCACAGAGTTGCCCTGAAGCCACTCCTTTGATATCTTGGCTGTGTGCTTAGGGTTGTTGTCCTGCTGAAAGATGAACCGTCGCCCCAGTCTAAGGTCAAGAGCGCTCTGGAGAAGGTTTTCATCCAGGATGTCTCTGTACATTGCTGCAGTCATCTTTCCCTTTATCCGGACTAGTCTCCCAGTTCCTGCCGCTGAAAAACATCCCCACAGCATGATGCTGCCACTACCATGCTTCACTGTAGGGATGGTGCCAGGTTTCCTCCAAACGTGACGCCTGGCATTCACACCAAAGAGTTCAATCTTTGTCTCATCAGACCAGAGAATTTTCTTTCTCATGGTCTGAGAGTCCTTCAGGTGCCTTTTGGAAAAACCCCAGGCGGGCTGCCATGTGCTTTTTCCTAAGGAGTGGCTTCCATCTGGCCACTCTACCATATAGGCCTGATTTGGTGGATTGCTGCAGAGATGGTTGTCCTTCTGCAAGGTTCTCCTCTCTCCACAGAGGACCTCTGGAGCTCTGACAGAGTGACCATCGGGTTCTTGTTCACCTCCCTGACTAAGGCCCTTCTCCCCTGATCGTGCAGTTTAGATGGCCGGCCAGCTCTAGGAAGAGTCCTGGTGGTTTCGAACTTCTTCCACTTACAGATGATGGAGGCCATTATGCTCATTGGGACCTTCAAAGCAGCAGAAATTTTTCTGTAACCTTCCCCAGATTTGTGCCTCGAGACAATCCTGTCTCGGAGGTCTACAGACAATTCCTTTGACTTCATGCTTTGTTTGTGCTCTGACATGAACTGTCAACTGTGGGACCTTATATAGACAGGTGTGTGCCTTTCCAAATCATATCCAACCAACTGAATTTACCACAGGTGGACTCCAATTAAGCTGCAGAAACATTTCAAGGATGATCAGGAGAAACAGGATGCACCTGAGCTCAATTTCGAGCTTCATGGCAAAGTCTGTGAATACTTATGTACATATGCTTTCTCAATTTTTTTATTTTTAATAAATTTGCAAAAACCTCAAACTTTTTTCACGTTGTCATTATGGGTGTTGTGTGTAGAATTCTGAGGAAAAAAATGAATTTAATCCATTTTGGAATAAGGCTGTAACATAACAAAATGTGGAAAAAGTGATGCGCTGTGAATACTTTCCGGATGCACTGTATGTATGTATGTATGTATGTATGTATGTATGTATGTATGTATGCATGTACTGTATTGTAAAAGGTGTTTGCCTTCATACTAATAATAAACAAAATAGTGTTTTAAATTATCTACGTATCTACATTTCTTTGAAAAGTGGATTTTATTGATTTCATAAAAATGTTATTAGGAGTGGATAAATGATTGATAGTGCCTTATTTGAATTTTAAATGTAAAATCGAAAAATTGGATGTCTGGAAATGATTTTTGAAAGCTGTTATCTGTACCCCTTCCAACCTTACTACATTTTGAAGCAGAAGCTTGACAATTAAGCTGCCTCACCACCACCCCCCTACCTTTTGTGACGTGTGTGATAAAAACTGCCTGAACACTGTGCCCTCAGTAACAGGATACTTCTCTACATGTTAACAAGGAATTTCATGGTGTTTCTGTACATACCATATTTTTATACAGAGTTTTGACATTGGAGCTGCCATAGCCCCATGTTTCTAATGCATTTGATAAACGATGCCTGAGCACTGCTCTAACTTTTGCCTTGCTAATTAGAAATTACTAATTTAAAATGTTTTGGATATGTGGTCACCATCATTCATGCACCTTTTTCAGTAAAATGATGAAGAGGAATCCTGTTGTGTTAAGTGTTAAACTGTTGCCCTTATGGTTGCTATCAGATAGTCAATAATTTTTTGAAGGGGCCTGGATTTGCACTTATCAGCTGGCCCTTTCCTTATGTGAACAAAACACACTGAAAAGACTGCTGTTGTTCTGAGGATTGAAGGAAATATGTACTTTATTGTGAAACTTTTGTTCCAATACCAACTTTTGTTTCAGGAGCACTTTAAAAATAAATTTGGGCATTTTGCCAAATACTCAAAATAACATTTTGCTTTATGAGAATAGTGAAAGCGACTTATTTTGTTTCATCAGTTAATAAAAAATAACAGATTAAGCAGTGCATAGATTAATTTTCCATTTTATTCAAAGCTGTTAAAACATATTAAGCAATATATTCATTAAACTGAAAAAAAGTTTCATGTAAGTCAGTGGTTCCTAGTGTTTCAGAATGAGAACCACTTTGCTAAAGATACAATAGACTGCCTATGGCCAACACCTGTTAGAGTAATTCTGTGTTACAATTACCACATTCATTTTATTAAAGATATTTATGTGAAAATACCAAAATTCTAAGCTACTGTTGTTTTGAAGAGCCTGATTTCAACCAGCGATCCAAAGAAACCCCTGAACCATAAAGATAATATAATAACAGGCAGCCTAACAGCGCTGATGAGGCAAAACCAGGTCACATCACCAGCTGCCTGGAATTTAAAGAATTGCAGTGGCCAAAGTTGGACTCTTCAAGGTTACATCAATGTGAATTTGAGAGAGATCTTTGCAGTTTTGGTTGAACTGGAATGGGACTGAGTTTGAAAACTTTTTGAGACAGATAAAGAGAGGGGTGACCACAACAGCCAAAAGAGTGGAGCAGGAAAAAACTGCATTAAAGTAAAAAAATGTTAATGTTGTGGCATTCACATATACAACACTATCAGTAACATTTTAGTGCACAGCTTACTAAAAGAATAATGTTTAAGCAGAATTATATTGGGAGCAAGTGCAGGTGCCTGTGTGTAAAATGTAGTGAAAAAGGCAAGTTGTTACTTGTTGTTCAGTAATCATTTTGATGCATTGTGAATCACTAAAGTTACATCTTCTTCTTCTTCTTCTTCTTTTGGCTGTTCCCGTTAGGGGTTGCCATAGTGGATCATCTTTTTCCATATCTTCCTGTCCTCTGCATCTTGCTCTGTTACACCCATCTTTTGAATGTCCTCTCTCACCACATCCATAAACCTTCTCTTAGGCCTTCCTCTTTTCCTCTTGCCTGGCAGCTCTATCATTAGCATCCTTTTCCCAATATACCCAGCATCTCTCCTCTGCACGTATTCAAACTAACACAATCTCGTCTGTCTAGCTTTGTCTCCAAACTATACAACCTGAACTAACCCTCTAATGTACTCATTTTTAATCCTGGCCAATCCTTGTCACACCCAATGCAAATATTAACATTTTTAACTCTGCCACCTCCAGCTCTGTCTCCTGTTTTTTGGTCAGTGCCACCATCTCCAATCCATATAACATAGCTGGTATCATTACCATCCTGTAGACCTTCCCTTGCACTCTTGCTGATACCCATCTGTCACAAATTGCTCCTAACACTCCTCTCCATCCATTCCACCCTGCCTGCACTCTTTTTCACTTCTCTTCCACAATCCCTGTTAATCTGTACTGTTGATCCCAAGTATTTACACTCATCCACCTTTGCGAACTCTACTCCCTGCATCCTCGCCATTCCACTGTCCTCCCTCTTATTTACACACATGTATTCTGTGTTGTTCCTACTAACCTCCATTCCTGTACTCTCTAGAGCATATCTCCACCTCTCCAGGGTCTCCTCAACCTTCTCCATACTCTCGCTACAGATCACATTAGCAAACATCATAGTCCACGGGAACTCCTGTAAATAAGAAAATAAGAAAGGGATCAGAGGTGATCCTTGATGTGATCCTACCTCCACGTTGAATACATCCATCACTCCTACCTCAGGCCTCACCACCGTCACACTTCCACCATATATATCCTGTACATCTCTTACGTACTTCCCTGACACTCCTAACTTCCTCATACGATAACCACAACTCCTATTGAGACACCCTTTCAAATGCCTTTTCCAGGTCCACAGAGATGCCATGCAACTCCTTCTGGCCTTCTCTATAGTTCTTTATCAACATCCTCAGAGCAAACATCACATCTGTGGTACTCTTTCCTGACATTAAACCATACTGCTGTTCACTAATCACCTCCTACCTCAACCTGGCTTCCACTACTCTTTCCCATAACTTCATGCTGTGTCTCATAAATTTTACCCCCCTGTAGTTACTACAGCTCTGCACATCCCCCTTATTCTTAAAAATCGGTACCAGTACACTTCTTCTCCACTCCTCAGGCATCCTCTCACTTTCCAAGATTCCATTAAACAATCTGGTTAAAAACTCCACTGCCATCTCTCCTAAACACCTCCAACCTTCCACAGGTATGTCATCTGGACCAACGGCTTTTCCATTTTTCATCCTCTTCATAGCTGTCCTTATTTCCTCCTTGTTAATCTGTTGCACTTCCTGATTCATTATTGCCATATCATCCAACCTTCTCTTTCTCTCATTCTCTTCATTCATCAGCCTCTCAAAGTACTTTTTCCATCTGCTTAACCTGCTGCACATGTTTCTCAGCTCGGTCCCTCTGTCTAGTTAATTGGTACAGGTCCTTTTCTCCCTCCTTAGTGTCCAATCTCTCATACAACTCATCATACACTTTTTCTTTAGCCTTCCCCACCTCTCTGTTCACCTTACGACTTATCTCTTTGTACTCTTGTCTACTTTCTGCATCTCTATGATTATCCCACTTCTTCTTTGCCAATCTCTTCCTCTGCATACTCTCCTGTATTTACCCATTCCACCACCAGGTTTCCTATTCCTCCTTCCTCTGTCCAGATGTCACGCCAAGCACCCTCCTTGCTGTCACCCTTACTACTTCTGATGTAGTTGCTCAGCTATCTGGCAGCTCTTCGCAGCCACCCAGTGTCTGTCTTACCTCCTCCCTGAACTCAACCTTGCAGTCTTCCTTTTTCAGCTTCCACCATTTGATTCTTGGCTGTGCCCTAACCCTCCTCCTCATCTTGATCTCTAACGTCATCCTACAGACCACAATCCTATACTCCCTAACTACACTTTCCCCTGCCACCACTTTGCAGTCTTCAATCTGTGTGCATCTTCCTCCACTCTTGTACATCACCCTATGTTCCTCCCTCCTTTTAAAATATATATTCACCACAGCCATGTTCATCCTTCTCACAAAATCCACTATCATCTGACCTTCTTCATTCCTCTCCTTGACACCATACCTACCTATCACCTCCTCATCCCCTCAGTTCCCTTCACCAACATGTCCATTGAAATCTGCTCCAATCAGCACTGTTTGCAACCTTGGGTACACTGTGCATCACTTCATCCAACTTACTCCAGAAATCTGCTTTCTCATCCATCACACACCCAACTTGCGGGGCATATGCACAAACAACATTCATCATCACACTTTCAGTTTCCAGCTTCATAATCATCATTCTGTCTGACACTCATTTCACATCCAAAACACTCTTGACATACTGTTCCTTCAGAATAACCTCTACCCCATTTCTCCTCCCAACCACACCATGATAGAGCAATTTGAGTCCACCTCTGATCCACCTGGTCTTACTCCCCTTCCATTTAGTGTTTTGCATGCACAATATATCAACTTTCCTTCTCTCCATCACATCAGCTAACTCTCTTCCCTTACCAGTCATACTGCTAACATTCAAAGTTCCTAACCTCAGTTCCACTCTCTTTACCACTTCTTCTCCATCTTCAGCCAAAAGTAGCCCAATTTCCACCAGCACCCTGTTGGCTAACAGTACCGGTGACAGCTGTTGTTAATCCAGGCCTCGACTGATCTGGTATGGAAATCTGTATTGTTGTCCACATATTGATCTGTCAAAATTTTACAATGGATATCCTTCCTGACGTAACCCTACTCATTTATCCGAGCTTGGGACAGGCATGAAGAAACACACTGGTTTGTGCATCGTCTGTGGTTGGGTTGAATCACTAAAGAAAGTCGGCTGTTGTGACCCGTTTTGGTATTTTTAAACATATTCCTTGTGGACCTTAAAGTTAATTTAGTAGCACAGGTGTCGGGTAGCATGTTGCTAAAAGTAAATACTTCAGTAAGTATGTAACAGACTGAAATTTCTGAGCAATTTATGGAATTTTCATATCATTTACAAAATCACCCCTGTCAATATGGAAATGCCCAAAGCACATATGATGCACAATTTTGCTAACACTGGGTAAGAGCACATTAATGTCAACCTCTGTGAAAGCAGTTTATAGTGAAAAATTCAGCTCAGTAAAGAGAATGAATAAATAAATGTGTGCACGGGTATGGCAATATATTTGCTTTAATACATTGTGCTTGCTTGTCTCTCTCCCTCTCTCTGTTTCCTGTAATATTGTGAGCTCAGTTGCATTCTGCACCTATCCACTTCATTTTGTGCCTTATTAATTTTGCTGCAGAGTTCACCCCTCCTTACTGAACAGATTAAGTTTAAGTAATAAAAATGTAAATAATCATGTAATTCTGTGAGCTGTTTTACAGATCTCTTCTACAATTGTGTTAAATGTAATTAGCAAGGTTAAACTTGTTGGCAGTGCCATCAAATTCCTGTTTGACTTGGTCATATTTGCTGGGAATGTTCCACACTCGGGTATTTTTGGTCAGATATTGGATATCACTATACGATAGTGTTGGAACTAAAATTACTTCTAACACTTCAAAGCAATATCAGATTAGATAACATCATGCTAAGAAAAATCTATTGTAGCACCAGATACTACACTACTTGCTTGAACGCTTTGCCCAACTGGAAAAATCCTTACCCTTCCTTAAATGTATTAGTGAGAAAGTGATGTTCTCTTTTGTCATTAATTGGAAAGGAAAATTATATCTATCTGTATTAGTCTCTCTTCAGAAGTTTTTCAGAATTTGTTAATAAACTCATTAATGCAAAGTAGTTGTAAAGTAAGGATATCTGGTCTGTGCAAAACCTTCCTGTGTTTTTTTTTTTCTGTGTAATTCTATAAAGAACCACTTTGCATTGAACTCAGTTGTCATTTGTCTAAATGAGTTACAGATTTAGTATTGTGTTTTTGTGTTATAGATTGTCTTTGGAATACATTATTGTACTTACTAGATATTCTTTTGTGTTTTTGTCTTTTATTGCATTTGTTCTTTAAATTGAAGTAAATAAATTAGCCAGAAATTAGCATAGTTATGTTATTATATTATCAGATGTTATTATTACAAGCTGTTCCATATTAGTAGAGTGTTGACCTTTCTTTGCTCTCTTCAGTTATAAAATCTACTTGTTGAGTTTGAGTAATGATTATAAATTCCTATTCCTGATATTAAACTCTATAGTTGAACTAAAAGAGTGCTAGTGTCTCCAGATAGAATAAGTTTAATAACTGTTACATGGGAATGCATTTTGCATTCCATAGGTTCATAGATTTTTTTTTTTTTTTAGTACAGTGAATTTTTTCAAATAATAATATGAATTTGAATTTACAGTACAAAACCAGTGCAGAGGGAAAAATTTGTTATTTTATCAAAGGAGACAGAAGGAAATGTCAAGAATATTAAAAGAATCAGACATCCATCCATCCATCCATTTCCCAACCCGCTGAATCCGAACACAGGGTCACGGGGGTCTGCTGGAGCCAATCCCAGCCAACACAGGGCACAAGGCAGGAACCAATCCCGGGCAGGGTGCCAACCCACCGCAGGACACACACAAGCACACCCACACACCAAGCACACACTAGGGCCAATTTAGAATCGCCAATCCATCTAACCTGCATGTCTTTGGACTGTGGGAGGAAACCGGAGCGCCCGGAGGAAACCCACGCAGACACGGGGAGAACATGCAAACTCCACGCAGGGAGGACCCGGGAAGCAAACCCGGGTCCCCAGGTCTCCCAACTGCGAGGCAGCAGCGCTACCCACTGCGCCACCGTGCCGCAAGAATCAGACAGATATGTGTTTTGTTTTGAAGTTGGTGACATCAAATGAAGAGAGATGTAGCACATTCCCATTGCAGTTGATATGAAATGATGCTTACATCTGCTCACTCAGTAATGCACAACTAAAGTTTTCTAGGATTTTTTCTTTGTGTTGCAAATTGTCTTAAGCATAATTTATGTAGTCTAACCTTTTCTTTTCTGTCTCTTAGTTACAGTTCATTACAGAGCTCTGCTTCAGTTCACTGGCTTGCAGTTAGTGAGTAATAAAAATATCTTGCAGTCCATCACACACATTTATGCTGTGAACTGCTTATGCATTATAGCCCGAGCCAATATGCAAAATATAAGTACAATGTTTCCCAACTCTCTGTTAAAAATGACTGGAACCATTGTTGGACTGAAAATATCTAATATTTTAGGAGAGTCCAGAATATTACTTGAAACCGTGTATTTTCATAACACACTAACTGAAAGCAGAATAGGCTTCACATTGTTTCCCATCTTCTGTTATCATTTCACAGTTGTGGTCTGTGTGGATGTATACTTCTTAAATCACAGTGTATTACATTATTACCATGTGTTGTAAACTTCCAAAATGATGTCAACTTTGCTCTAGGCTTAGTAGTTTTTGAGCAGTATCCCACTACTGAGTATTTGTAATGTTATTAATAATTGATGTCATAAATTGCACCAGTGGCGTAGCTAGCTTGCTGAAGGCCCCTGTGCAGCGCCCTGAGGTGGGCACCTCTTGTCTAGCCTAACTGTTAGTAATTTATTCTCAACTAGATCCTAGGGGCTGGCTGGGCAGTGGTGTTCATGACTGGAACACTGTCAGATCACACGCTGGTGACAAACAAACCGGCTCTCTAAATGGAATTTGTAATAACTTTTTTAATCACTTTATTAGGGCTGCTGTCAGTTAGCAAAAATAAAATAAATTGAGGGAATGGAATGTGGGAGGTATGGGTAGTAAGTAGTACATAAATATATGTAAGTTGTGGACCTGCTTGCTTTTCCAAGACAACTTTATGATGGAAGATGATTAAAATGTAACGTAAGCTAGAAGGTAGAAACCATTCTGTGCTATAAAATGAAGCAATTTCAATTTGTAACAAATTAAAATGACAACACCAGCTGACAGGATACTAGAACACAATCAACCTGTTTTACACAAGTTTTGAGAAAATGGACATCATAACGTGAGGTGTCAATGGTTCCAAGAAATTTGCCCCGTCGGTAGGAAATTGCTTTGTCATATATGCTTTATTGCGTTTTTGGCTTTAGTAGTTTCTCCATTTTTAACAGTTTTAGCAGATAGAAGCTGATCTGAAGCCATTGTATCACTACTTCCAGACTCTGTAGTTTTAACCATTTCGCTCACTGCACTGTCTGCATAATCTGCTTGCGACCATTGCAACGATTCACCAGCATCAACATTCTCAGTTACCACCGTTGGCCCTTGCTCAGTTTTGAGAAGGGTAGCGTTTTTCAATTCCTGTTGCAGGTATACCTTACATTTAGCAGCACCACTCTTATAATGTTTGCCAGATCCGGTGCTACTGGTCGACATGGTGTTGTTTGGCGAGAGTATAAAAAGTGTAAAATTGTTCTAATATTCTGCGTTTGCTGACTAACGGGGATCATAACATCAGAATTTCTATGATTTACCATTTACAAGTTCGAATTTTGAAAACTGTTGACATCAAATCAAAGTACAAAAGTAGGAAATATTTACGATAATAATGTATTTTTACATTATTCATGTGACATCCTTCAAAACTTCTTCTGTTCACATCCTGCATGGCATGCCAAAGGTCACCGAATGTACACTTCTCTGTAAGGCGGACTAGATCATGTTGTGCCTCCAATTATGCTCCGAGCCTCCAAATTCCCGAAGTCTAAATTCATGTAAACTGTAGGCTTGCCGAATATGTAATATAATCATGGAGTGGATTGGCCTGGCAATGGTGCAAACATGTCACTGAAACTGAATTATTAACGCAATGAACTGTGCAAGTGATTTAAGTTATTGATTTTTTTTTTTTAATCTATCCGGCCCTGAGTGGGCCCCGCCAAGCTTGTAGGCACTTGTGCTTTGCACAGTCTGCACAATCTATTGCTACGCCTCAGAACTGCACCTCGTGAGCCTTTTCCTGATCTTTTTGTGGAGCTGCATGGCCCCACCTTTGTGACATTCTTTGCTGTGTGTTTCTGAAGATATTTTTGTTCTGCCTGATCTTCCATCTTATCCTGTGCTTTTATTTTAAGTAATTCCTTTTGAGTGTTTTTATTATCAAATTTATTTAACTTTTTCTGAAAAAGTAAAATATTTCAATATCAATTTAATACATTTATAAAATGTTATATTGCTTCTTTTCTCTTGGGCAATTTCTTAAAATGTCAAAGGTAATTCTTTACTATGCTAAAATGGATACATAGAATTTTGCAATTAAAATATTCATACACTGCAAAAGATAAACCTTCCCCTGCAGTCCCCAGTGAATAAAACGCCTCATAATATTTGAAAAGCTAAAGGTTTGATTGAAGCAATAAAATTGGTGACACTTGGCTTCTTCAGATGGAGATGAAAAAGTGCAGCATGGTCTGATAGAAGTATCCTAAACTGATAACCTTACCCAGTTCAGATAAAGAACATTTGTTTTCTGTCTCAGGATTTCTTACAGCTGTACAATAAAATATCGTATTGTGCTTCTTCTAATAAACTGATCTCTGGATTAGGTTATTGTAAATGTTATTTATTAAAAATTAATATGTACAATGATGAACAACCTACAGATATCATAATAATCCATATTACTAACCGAGAATGGTAAACCGGATGGCATGGACACAGGTACACGGCGATGGGACCATGAGACGTATTGTGCAGGCGCGTACAGCTCAACTAATGGAAATAGCAAATAAAAGAACTGCCATATTGTGAGTGGCACTACTGCGGAGTGAGGTTAGGAATAATGTGCTGCTTGGGATTGTACAAACCGCTGAACGCTTTACACCAAATTCAAACACAATACAGCTCAACGATACACACACGAGCCCACCTGGATAAGATCAATGAACGCAGGCGCCTACAACAAGCGTCAGAAACTGCGGAAGCAAAGCAGGCACGGGTTAAGACACTACGGGGCCCGCAAAGGTCCACAAAGATAGTAAGGAATATATAAGAGCACACCAATCAAAAAAAAAATCAATCGTGTAAAAGCACATAGTACACACAAATCATGTGCCCTCAGCGCATAGAAAGCGTATAAGGACAATACAGAGAATAGAGACCCAAAGGCATTGGAGAGAAAAAAAGGCAGATAAGAGATTATGAAAACAGTGGAATTCGAAAGGCTCAAACAAACGATGGCGCGATACACGTGCAGACAAAGGTACAGAATATGGAAGCAGTAAAATTCAAAAGTATTGTAGCGTCCCACCCAGGTTGAGGGCTTTTTGGTTTTAAGTGGCTGTTAGGTCCGATTGAGGGAAGGCGGAGTACAGCACGGAGGACTGATAGCGGGGTATTGATTTCATGCGGTAATAGAGGGGGGCGTTGGAGAGGGTGCTAGAAAGTTGTGTTTGGGGTTAGGAAGTCAGCGATTGTTCAGGTAAAACTTTTGTGACACTTTGTCATGTCAGTCACTACAGTATCAAAGAAAAGATAGAAACAATTGCATTACCGCAAACAAAAGGTGATTAATCATCAGAACCAGGTGTAATTGAAAAAATATCAGGCCAAATTGAGGTCTGAAAAAAAGAGTAGACAACAAAGTCTTTTCGCATTCGCATCATTCAATGGACAAAACGTGGATTTACACAATAATGGACCATATGCTATGAGAATCTGTGGTCCCACAACAGTTAAAGGAACGACAAGTTAAATTTCAAAGAGTATACAATTCGGTCGGGTGTATATTGATGATCTCGGAGAAGTGATGCAAATTTTAACAGGCAAAAAGAAAGGTGATGTATATATTCCGCGAGTAACATTACACACCAAAGGAGATCGTGATATGCCATTCGTAGTAAAATGTTTACAGTTTACCATGAGAATAGCTTTTGCTATGACAATCAATAAATCACATGGACAAACAGAAAAATTCGAATTATTTATTACAGAAACAATATTCACTCACGGGCAGTTATACGTTGCGTTGTAATTATGTGTCTCCAGAAAATATTGTTTTTAATGAAGCTTTAAAGTAAAAGTGAAGATAATGAAATTGAAACAATTCCAACACACAAATCATATGCTCTCAGCGCATAGAAAGTGTATAAGCACAATACGGAGAACAGACACCCAAAGGCATTGGAGAGAAAAAAAGGCAGATAAGAGATTATGAAAGCAGTGGCATTCAAGAGGATCAGACCAACGATGGCACGATACACATGAAGACAAAGGTACACAATATGAAAGCAGTAAAATTAGAAAGTATTGTAGCGTCCCACCCAAGTTGACGGCTTTTTGGTTTTAAATGCGTCCACTATTAATGAACATTCATTAGGATTAATGAATATCATTTGCTATCATTGTCATTCACTTAACTTGCCTGAAGAAACAACTGGCAATACAACTAATGAGTTTACACGTTGTTGTCAAAGGGGTCAGGTTAGACTGCCTCCTTTAGATGAATATCCTTAATATCTACGGATGTTTCTAACTAACAATGTACCCGAAAGAAAAAACATTATGGACTGCATTAGATCCTACAATAGTTCATTTGCTTTTACATCTACCGGGGTAAATATCAGGCCTCCAGCTGGCAATGGCCCATACTGCTTTCGCGTATGTAGACAAATATTACATCAGATTGGAACAGTGCACCCTGAGCCAAATCACGAACGCAAATATGCACAGATCTACGTGTTAGATCCAGATGACGCACTCTATCAACGATTTTACTACAAATGTTGTATATAAAGAAGTATTCCAATAAATCCTTCTAATGTGCCATGCTATGGGTTCTTTACTTCCTTTGTTTGTCATCTACACCTTTACAATTCGATATATCTCAGACATTCATCAATGTATTTCAGGTTACCCAACCCCGGGAGTAGGCGAGCGAAGCGATCAGGGGGCGGAGCCCCCTTGTATCCTGATATAATAGGAATCATAGAA
This sequence comes from Erpetoichthys calabaricus, assembly GCF_900747795.2. NCBI lineage: Eukaryota > Metazoa > Chordata > Cladistia > Polypteriformes > Polypteridae > Erpetoichthys > Erpetoichthys calabaricus. The sequence continues at coordinate 132,121,669 of NC_041396.2, read as the reverse complement.
TACATTACATCAGACTATAATTTGCATCTCATGGCCTTGAAAACCTATGCATATGTGATCATTCTTAAGAAGAGAATTTAGGTGACAAATATAATGTTGCCACTTGTCTGCAAAGACACAAGAAAAGTTACTCTCTTCATAGCCTTCCTAAGGACCTCATTATTTAAACCTCCTTGTTTAAATTATTTTACACTGGATTAACCTTTCAATAGCTTTCAATGATGTCACTCTCCTCCACTTCTTGTTTGTAAAAAGAGCATAGTAAAAGAACATGTTTTAAATATATGATGAGATACTAGTAGAATGTCTTATGTTCATTGTTTGGATGACCAGTTTGTTTGTTTACATAATACATGAACAGGCATAATGATGGCAAGTATTTGCCATCAGCTGTCAAGCTGATTTTTTTGCACTTTGTACCACTGCAGAAAGAAGAAATAATAATAATTGAAAAACAGCATAAAATTTATTACACATGTCCCTTTTGGTAGTTGATCCTTTTTCTTTACTTTTCCTTTTGTTTTATTTATCATCTTTGAAAGGTGTTTCCAAAAAGCAGATGAACAAAAAGGTACCAACTTCCACTGAACTGTCAGATGACAACCCAGGTACCAGGTCGACCCAAGCAGGTACTTGAGATTCAGTTGCCAGTCTGATTTAAAAAAAAAAAAAAAAACTTGGTGGTTTCTGAGATTGTAAAAGTTTATACTTTTGTTTAGTATCATTTTACACATTTTTATTAACATTTATTTACAGTTATGTGAAAAAATAAGTACATGCCTTGAAATGTTTCTTTTTTAAAATATTTAATCTTCATTTAAACAGTATATTCAGATAAAGGTGATGTAACTGAGAAAAAAATGAGAATTTGACTTTGCAACACTTTATTCAATGAAAAAGGAATAGATATGTCATTCCCATCTGTGGAAAAAGTAAATGCACCCTTGGCTGTAATAGATGTGTTTTCCCCTTTGGCAGAAATATCCTCAAGTAGAAATTTCTGTCTCATTTGTTGTCTCTGAAAACGACTGGGATAAAGTTTTTCCCTCTCCTTAATGTAGAATTGCTTCAGTTGTATGATTTTTTGAGGCCTGCCTTTTAGGCACAGACTGTTTTAAATTCCCCCACATCATCTCTATGGGATTCAGATCCAGGTTTTCACCAGAACCCTCCACTTCATTGTGTTTTAACAGTTCCTTCATGGATTTACTGGTATGTTTAGGATCATTGTCATGTTGCAATGTCCACTTTAGAGTGAGCTTTGGTGTTCTAACACATGGAACACCCTTTGGTATTTTGAAGAATGCATAGTAGATTCTTGGATGATGACTTAAGTATCTGCATTGTCAAGAAAAGGAGGACAGAATGTTTAGAAAGAGGGGTACTAACTTACCTTTGATACGAAATTGTAAAGAGCTCGAGCCTAATCCCTCAGCATGTGTGAATGCAAGGCTGTGCAGATGCAGTGTGATGTAGGAATGTGCCCTCATCACCTGTGATTGGTTAGAGGGTGACCTAGAGATTCAAGATTGGTTGGCAAAACAGCACAGAGTTAAAAGACGCTTCCTGCCTGCAGGGTTTGTCTTTTAACCAAGTTGTGGTGGTGAGTGTTCGGTGTACCTCAGCCTTAAAGTATATCAAGCATAGCGGCTTGTGCCCTATTTTTGAATATATTTTCTTTTTGTGTATGTACAGTGTATATATAATATTTATCTCTTTGTAAATATTTTTTGTGGATCTTCTTATTGGAAGGACTGTGTTTTTGTGTAGTATCTTCCCTTGTGCATTTTTATTGAGGAAGACTGACAATTTTTGTGTATTTACATTTATTGTTTTTGTTTCTCTTACATTTGGGGACTTGCCACACTCACTGTAAATATTGTACAGTTTTAATATTTTTGGGACATTGCTTCTTTATGTTTTATGTGTCAGTTGCTGTGAAAACTGCCTGACCCTATTTGACATGCGCCAGTAAGTAAAAGCCCACTTTTTTTTAAAATTCTGCCTTTTTTTTATCTGTTCCTCCCTGTCTAACATCTCTCATTTCTGATCCCGATTGGTCCCGAACTACAAGATGCTCAATATGTAGTCCATTAGCTTGCTTTCCAACTACATGGGGTATCACACTCCCATATATATCTAATTTGTGTAGACTCATGCACTTTGACATCAACAGTGTCTTGTGATTAAATTCTTTGGTTCTTAGAGACTTCTTTCAGCATCTTGTGTTTTTTGTTTTGGGTTGAACTTTCTGATGTGGCCTGGTCGGGGAAATTTGTCAGTTGTTTGAAATCTCTTCATAGATGCATAGGCATCTATAACCTTCTTTTTGAAGACTTCAGAGAGCTCTATATATCTAAGCACACATTGAACAAACATCAAACCATACTAAATGACAGTTAGTCAGTCAGTCATTGTCTAACCCACATAGTGTTGAACATGGTTGTGGGTTGGAGGGTTCTGGACCCTATCCCAGCCAGCATGGGGTGCAAATCATGAACAAACACTGGACAGGGCGCCATCAAATCTTAATATGTCTTCATATGTTTAAAAAAACAAGCAAAAATCATTTCATGGGGTTTACTTACTTCTTTTTTTTTTTTTTTATATATATCTTTATGGTGTCAAAGGAAATAATTCTGTTTAAATACAAAAAAGGAGGGAACAATATATTGCCTTGCCTTCATAATTTGCAAGGTATACAATTCAGTTTAAGTATTTTGAGGACCTACAATCCGATGTTGTGCCAATGAATGCATATCTTTTGGAGCTGATAATACTCTTTAAAAAAGGCACTGTATATATGTATTCTTCCATTATATCAGAAGTACAAGGTCACATTTTTAAATGAGGTTTCAATGTTTATATATTAAAAATAAATGTGGTTTTGTATTCATAGCTTTTGTGACAAGAGGTATTTGTAAACTGGCCGCATTAAAGAATTGTATTCGTATTGCCTAAGACTGTTTTTTAACACATCATTCATTGGGTGGGTTCTCATTTAAAACATTTACAATTACGACAGTATGTACAGCTTAGTGAAATGCAACCAGAAATGGATTTCTTCTTATTTAATAACTTGTTACAGACACAGGCAACTGAAAATGTATAGTGTGGATAAAAAGTAAAGAGAAAACAATAGCAATCTCTGTCACAAACAGCAGCCAAACAGTGAAGCATACTGTTTAACCTGATCTGACTTGTACAATACAGCAAAAATCTTTTTGGTGTCTGAGATGTGCATGTTATTTTGTAAAAGTAACAATTTTAATTGGATAATTGGTTGAATAGGCATTTTATGTATTATAATACCTCAAAAAGCTACAGATAAAATGTTTGTTGGGGTTACTTGTATTTACTTTACTGGGATAGTCAATTTGAGAAAGATATTTTAGGTTTTTTACTTAAACAATTCTAATCCTGTTTATTATTATGCAGTCAAATTTCTAAATAACGTTCATTAAAATGGTCCTTCTACATTTTAATGCACTGGTTTTGCCTGACTGCACTGTATAACAAATATTCATTTTTTGTCTAAACTTTATTTAAAGAAGGTTCAGTATCAATCCCCTTCTCAAGCTGCTCTTCATCCTCAACATCATCTCTGGATGTTAAAGTTCCAATGAATAACAAACAAAAACAGACAAATCCAAGACTTCAGAATGTTTCTCGTACCAGGAGGTCTATGCCTGCATCAGTTCGTTCCACAGGAGGTAATGTGATTTAAATCATTTTTGTTATTTAGTTTTGCATACAATTTTAATTTACACGTCTATTTATGTTGAATCAATTAAACCTTTATCAAGACTTTGAGGAAAAGAAAGCATGCAATTTCTTGAATAATATATCCTGTTGACTGATTTATAGTATGTATTTTTGTGCAGTGCAGAGGATCTTCTCTATGGGTAGTGTCCAGTCTGAAGATTCAAACATTCAGGTTGGAGACAGAGTTCTGGTTGCAGGACAAAGAACAGGTGTTGTTCGATTTCATGGAAAAACAAGCTTTGCTCCAGGTAAGTCTTTGATGTCCATGTTACTGTATTGAATGTTATTTTATGATAACCATATAATATAATTAATGTTAAATTTCTTTTGCTTTTCAGTCTCATCTAGTCTGTGTATTTTTTCTTATGCTGTTTTTAAATGTGTCATTTTGGACAGTGCATTAGTGTTGTATTCCATTAATTTTTCACAATAGCCATTGCACCAACACAGGGAGCCAACCAATCACATGGTAATTTCATTCTCACTCAGATACCAGCAGTCAACCTCATATGTACAGTACTGTGCAAAAGTTTTAGGCAGGTGTGAAAAAATGCTGTAAACAAAGAATGCTTTCAAAAATGGAAGTGTTAATCATTTATTTTCATCAATCAGCAAAATGCAGTGAATGAACAAAAGAGAAATCTAAATCAAATCAATATTTGGTGTGACCTCCCTTTGCCTTCAGAACAGCATCAATTCTTCTAGGTACACTTGCACACAGTTTTTGAAGGAACACGGTTGGTAGGTTGTTCCAAACATCTTGGAGAACTAACCACAGATCTTCTGTGGATGTAGGCTTCCTCCCATCCTTCTGTCTCTTCATGTAATTCCAGACACACTCGATGATGTTGAAATCAGGGCTCTGTGGGGGCCATACCATCACTTCCAGAACTTCTTGCTCTTCTTTACGCTGAAGATAGTTCTTAATGACTTTGGCTGTATGTTTGGGGTCGTTGTCCAGCTGCAGAATAAATTTGGGGCCAATCATACGCCTCCCTGATGGTATTGCATGATGGATAAGTATCTGCCTGTATTTCTCAGCATTGAGAACACCATTAATCCTGACCAAATCTCCAACTCCATTTGCAGAAATACAGCCCCAAACATTCAAGGAACCTCCACCATGCTTCACTGTTGCCTGCAGACACTCATTATTGTACCACTCTCCAGCCCTTCGATGAACAAACTGCCTTCTGCTACAGCCAAATATTTCAAATTTTGACTCATCAGTCCAGAGCACCTGCTGCCTTTTTTCTGCACCCCAGTTTCTATGTTTTCGTGCATACTTGAGTCGCTTGGCCTTGTTGCCACGTCGGAGGTATGGATTTTTGGCTGCAACTCTTCCATGAAGACCACTTCTGGCCAGGCTTCTCCGGACAGTAGATGGGTGTACCTGGGTCCCACTGGTTTCTGCCAGTTCTGAGCTGAAGGCACTGCTGTGCATCTTCCGATTTCGAAGGGTAATAAGCTTGATGTGTCTTTCATCTGCTGCACTAAATTTCCTTGGCCGACCACTGCGTCTACGATCCTCAACGTTGCCCGTTTCTTTGTGCTTCTTCAAAAGAGCTTGAACAGCACATCTTGAAACCCCAGTCTGCTTTGAAATCTTTGTCTGGGAGAGACCTTGCTGATGCAGTATAACTACCTTGTGTCTTGTTGCTGTGCTCAATCTTGCCATGACATGAAACTATCTTCCACAATCTCACCTTGGTAGCAGAGTTTGGCTGTTCCTCACCCAGTTTTAAGCCTCCTACACAGCTTTTTCTGTTTCAGTTAATGACTGTGTTTCAACCTACGTGTGACATTGATGATCATTAGCACCTGTTTGGTAGAATTGGTTGATCATACACCTGACTATAATCCTACAAAATCCCTGACATTGTGCAAGTGTACCTATAAGAATTGATGCTGGTTTGAAGGCTAAAGGTAGTAATATCAAATATTGATTTGATTTAGATTTTTCTTTTGTTCACTCACTTTGCATTTTGTAAATTGATAACAATAAACAATCATTATTTATATTTCTGAAAGCATTCTTTGTTTGCAGCATTTTTTCACAGTTGCCTAAAACTTTTGCACAGTACTGTACATCTTTTGATTGTGTGAGAAATAAATAGAAAAAATCAAATGGGCATAGTATTAACATGAGAAATGTCATTAGGAATTAACTTTGTTGAGATTTGAATCCATTTTCTGGAGCTATAAATTTACAGAATTTATCTTACCATTATGATACCCAATTTGGACTTTTGAAAATTTGCTTTGTAATTTACTGCTGTTTATAGTGGATAAGCTTGTACAACAAATCAAAAGACATTAAGAAATTTATCTTTAAATGCCAGAGTAATTAAAAATTAGAAACAGTAATTCACCTCACAAAGATATGGATAATCTGAATATCTGGCACATGATGCTGTCACAACTGTGCTTATGCACATGAGGTTAATAATTCATATTCTTTTTATTTTGTAAATTTACTATATATTTTGATAAAGGCGCTATATAGCACCCGACCTGGCACAGTCTGACACAGAGGCACGTGTAAAAAGACACAGGCTTTTATTTTTCTTCAGCTGGAGGACACGTCTTCCTCATGAACCCTCCAGCGACAACACAGTCCCAAAAGCACTTAATATACACAGACCAAACACTTTTCCTCTGGCACCACCACTCCTCCCAGGCAACCTCGTCCTCTTCCTCCCGATTCTGGCCCAGAGTGGTGGTTGCCGGTCCTTTTTATAGCCCACCCGGAAGTGTTACAGGTGCTTGACCACCTGGGTCCAATTGCACTTCCGGGTGGGGCTGAAGAGTTGTCTAGGTGGGCTGTGGAATCCCTGCAGCACCCCCTGGCGGCCACCCCAGCTCCCAAATGGGCTGTTGAGGACTCCATTTCCCATGGCGCCCTGCGGGAGAATGAGGCATCACCGCTGGCTAGGGAGGCTGCCTCCAAGTGTCCCGTGGGGGGTATTGAACTGCCCATAGTTGCTTCCCCGGAACATATGCAGCAGGGGCATCCCGGCCGGGCATGGAACCTAGCCGCCCGCCACAATATATATTACTTTTTTGTATTGCAAATTTGGATATATGATATTTCTTCACTGGATATTTAACATGGGTGTCTGCAGCAGTTGCTATCCTAGTTTTTTACTTTATAAATAATTAGAGAAAGACTTAAGCCTATAATTTTTGGCAGATGCGCTGAACTGTGGTAAAAAATTATGAAAATGCAATTTATTAAATACATTTTTGCATGTTAAAAAATACTGATGCATGTTAAAAAATACATAAAAAATATGTTAGAATTCTTGTAAGAATTTCATAAAAGCTTTTAGGATGTCACTTCCCTCCCAGAACCAGATACTAATTTGAGGTCAAATGTCAGTTATCTTCATTTTTATGGAATGGCAAACGTCACTCAGTAAGACACGCTACATTGTTTCGGTGAATGTCAGATTATTTGGGGGCTCTCTTACACCTAGAATTTTACCACTTGGTATTCACCCTCAGTCCAATCTGGAGTTGAATCAACTCACCAACTTATCATCATGGGTTCCAATAGAAATCAGTTGTACTGTTCCATATTCTCTCTTCTATCCCATTTATTTCCAATAAGATTCAAGTATTGGTCACCCTGTTTGGTCCCATTGTTTCTTACATCCTATGGTGCCTGAGCTGAAAAACCTTTGGGCATATCTATAAGAAGGCACAGTCTTACTCCACTGTTGCACCTTTAATATTGGAGTCAGCCCAAATCATATTCAAATGTGATGTTTGGTGAAGGAGGGATTGAGACATTGCAATCTGAAAGAAAGAAAGAAAGAAAGAAAGAAAGAAAGAAAGAAAGAAAGAAAGAAAGAAAGAAAGAAAGAAAGAAAGAAAGAAAGAAAGAAAGAAAGAAAGACTTTATTCATTCCCAGAAAAAATTAGGTTAAGATATTTGATTTCTCCTAATTCCTCTTTCTTTTTCTTTCAGTTACAGTCAGTTTTAGGACATGTGGAGTCCCATAATCTCTTCCATTTCCATCCATTCTCTTTTTTTATTTTTCAATTTCCCTCTCTCCTAAATCCAAAAAGCAATCCCTTCTGTTAAAGCTTATCCCACTACTTATTAATGCTTCTCTCAAATTTCTCCCTACTGTTCCTAATTGCCTTTGTGATGTCATCAACAGTAAAACATTGTGTTGTAATTACCATTTTCCAAAACATAAAAAATCCTCACCACCAGTACATGCACTTTAAAGTTTTACACTGATTATGTCCTACCTCACAAGCTCATCATGTAGTGGTCCTAGCCTCTGATCCTATACACAACCTCACTCAACACTCTTGGAACATTCCCCAACATATTCTGGGACTATTCCCCTATAGCATCTCTTTGTTCCTTTGCTGCTGGCTCCCTTTCTTCAATTTCTTGTGATGTTCCTATGTCCCTTCTATCTTTACTATTTCTGGGCTTTTCCTCTTTATTCTTCTCTTCTCTCCAACAAAGATGTGTAATGTTGGCATTATTACCAGCAAAGTTGCTCTTAAAATGGAAGCTACATTCTTGAACTGTCCTCTTCCTTCAGCTGCTTTCAGCAGCTTGGACCAACCATGTACTCCACAATCCAGACTTAGACTATTGCAATCCACTTGATTAAAGGCTGGGTAGTGGTTAGTCTATGAAACATTTTGTTTTTCTCTTCTTTTTCTTCCTCTTTTCTCATTTCTCTCTTTATTGGCAATGGCTCCCCTGGTGGTCCATGCTTTGTCTTTCCTGTGTGACCTTTGGACTAAGAAAAAAAGCTTTCTGTTCATCACTTTTTCTAAGTGAGTGGGTGAGTGGAGTTTAGTGGGGTATTTTTCATTATTGTTGTTTTTGATTAGTATGCTGTAATATTGTTATCATGTAATGCAACACATTTTATGTACATTTGAATGAATGTTACATTTTTCTTGTTTTATTCTGGCCAATAAAAATGTGTTTTAAAAAAATGGACTTGGTCTTGTCCATTTCGGGAGATGGACTTCTGAGACCGAACACGATTAGCAGAGGTGTTATTTTACCTTTTTTACCATCATCTCAAGGTATTCTGTATTTACTGAGCTTTAATTAAAGTAAATGCAAGTATATACAAGCATGAGTAGCAGAAAAAGGGCTCAGAAAGAAACTGAAAGGCTTCATGTAAGTCTAAATAAGCCTCAAGTTCAAGTTACGGCCTGCCAGAAACTGACCTGGAACAGAGAGGTGAAACAGTAGATCTTCAGGGACTTGACGCTGCAGCATTGGCTCCAGCCGAGAAGTGCAAAACTTCAATGGATACAGAAGAACCAATATCAGAATCAAAGTTCTCCCTGAAAACAGTGAAAGTCTAAATCCAGTGAAATTCATAGCTGAACTATTCTCTAAAATAATTGGAGAGGACTTTAAATCATACACCAAGACATCAGCAGCTTACCACATATGTGGATCGAATGCCTCAAAACCTAGAAGCCTTATAGTACATTTCATCAAATTACAATCTAAATTAAATTTGATGTCATTTCTCAGACTGAAACAAGAGATTATTTTGAAAATAACCACATTCGTATTTTCCCTGATTTCTCACCTTCAACAGCTGCTAAACGTGCCGCATTTTACAGCATTAAACAGCACTTACGGAAAGCTGAAATCAGATACAGCCTCTTTTGTATCCTACTAAATTGAGAGTGGATATTCAATGCAAGTTCTACATTTTTAGTAGTTTAGTATTTTTAATATACATATTGTGATGGATGGCTGGCTAAATATTCCGGCCCACCCCTCCAGGCCGCCAGGTGGAGCTTTCCCAACAGCATGGAGGTTCCCCGAATTCCAGCAGGGCCTCATGGATCTTGTAGTTTGTATGCGCAGCCCTGCTGGATACCATGGGGGCCACCGGGAGTCGCTGTAGGAAGGCTGTCAGACTGTTATGTGCCCTATAACCTGGAAGTACGTCCTGGTCACATGAACAGGAGAAATGACGTACTTCCAGGTTGAAGAAAAGGACTTTGACTCTGACCCGGAAGTAATGAGGATTTGTGGATTGTTGAACAGGAACCACTTCCGGGTCAGGGGGTGTAAAAGGACTGTGGGAAAGCCCAGACACTGAGCTGAGCTGGGAGGAAGTGTGGCGAAGTGTCTGGGAGAGGAGGATTGGTATTTGTAGAGAGTATTGATTATTGTATGTGTAGTGTGGAGTGGAGGGTGCTTTGTGCACGTAATTATTATAAAATAAATAAGTCTTGGACTTTTACCTGGTGTTTGGCGTGGTACCTGAGGGTTCAAGAGGTCGATAATAGCCTCTACTGCTACAATATATATATATATTTTTCTCCCCAAAGGGGACTGTTTAACATCATACCTTTGGTTTTATTGTATTAGGATTGTACTATCATACGTTATCTGTTTCTCCATGGGTACTGTTTAACATCATTCCCTGTGTTTATTGTTTTGGGACTGTTTAAGTTCATATTCTGGGTTTATAGTATTTAGACTGTATTGCCAATAGATATTTCTATTTTAATCCAAGGGACTCTTGGGGAGGAGAGAAAGTGAGCAAGCTATTTCTATTCTATCAGTTTTACCCCCATAATTGTTCGAAAAAATCAAATTCTCACTAAGAGGATCTGTTCAAAACTTTTTTAAAACCTGGCAGGATCTAATCAATAACATTTTAGAATAAGCTTTTATACTGTAGAAAATGATTCTTTTCCCTCTTTTCTACTGTTAAAGTTTTACTCTGTCTGTTGACCTTCCTCTCTTTCTCTTGTGTAGCGGTTCAATTGAATTTAGTTTTATTAAGTTTGACTTATTTGTATGGAATGTTAGTTGCTTTTAATAAATTCAATAAAAAAATGGAATCATTTGACACATTTATCTAAACTTCAGCTTTATACCACTTAAAAAAAATGAAACAATTCAATGCAACTTACTCCACAGCTGATTAGTTAGATACAACTTTAGAACTTTGTGTCCCCAGGGGGATATTTGGCTTGTTACAGAAGCTTATTAAATAAAGAAATAAATAGATAGTGTGACAGTTAGGAGGCGCTGTCGTCCCCTTGAACCCTCAGACAACACGTTCTGACACTAGGTAAAAGTCCAATATTACTATTTATTATAATATTAATGTGCACAAAGCACCTACACTCCACAATACTCAATAATCACTAATCACAAACACTAATCAATAAACAATTCCTAATCCTTCTCTCCCAGCAGCTCAGTCACCCTTCCTCCCAACTCGGCTGTCTGCTGGGATCTCCCACAGTCCTTTTAAACTCCTTGACCCGGAAGTGCTTCTGTCCCTCAGTCCACGTGACTTCCTAGCACTTCCGGGTCGGATCAAAACTCTTCTTTTCTTCAGCCCGCAAGTACATCATTTGTTCCGTTCCTGTGACTGGGAAGTACTTCCAGGCTATAGGGAAAGTACCATTCACTGTTCTTCCCTGCAGCGGCCCCCACGATATCCAGCAGGGCTGTGAATTAAAACTCCAAGGTCCATGATGCCCTGGTGGAATTCGGGGCACCTCCATGTTGCAGGGAGGGCTCCATCTGGTGGCTTGGGGGTATTGGCCGGGATAAACTGCCGGCCATATATCACAGTACTCCCCCCTCAGCGAAGCACCATGGGGCGTAGCGTCCAGCCCCGCGAGGGCCGTCCTCCTCCAGGAGGAGCTTCTGGTCGGACCTTGGCTATGCCCTGGAAAACATTCCTTGGTGAACCTAGGGGGAACATTGCAAAAATGAATCAATTTTTTCCCGGTTCTCCGTGGACAATTATGCCATATGTGGCCCGGCCGGCAGCATTCATAACACAGCCGTTCTCCTGCTGGTCTCCCTCTGCGAAACTGAAAACAGTTCGGGAATTCTGGCTCCGCCATTTTTCTGCTGAGGAGGGTTCCACAGCCACACCTGAGCTCTCAGATCCCTTCACTATTTTATTAGGAGACCTCCGTTTCTCTTTTGAGATCTCCTTTTTAATCTGGGGCTTGTCAACAGTCTGAGTTTCTCTATGTGCCAGAGAGAGACCCTTTACTGTCCGAACCCCTTTTGATTTTTTAATGACCGGTGTTGGTGTCTGCAGGGTCGCATCATTCCGGCAGACAGCACTATTCAGCTGCTCCGGCTCGATCGATCCTTCCACCAAGCACTCGGTCAACGTTCCCGACTCCCTTGTAGGGCTCACAGCTACCTGGCACCCACTATCGATAAATTGCGGGCCCGTTTCACTCTGCATCCCTCTATTATGTACGGTACCGGTATAACTTACCTGTAACGCCAAATCAATCATTACGAGAGGCTCCTGACCCAATCGCCGCAGGTAATCTTCTACCTTTTTTAAAGGCACTTCAGCCGCTGCTCCCAGGTCCTCCACAATCGTTTTGATTGTCTTCACAACCTGTAAGAAACTGCTCACAGGCTGAATTATTTTTTCCAGCTTCCGCAAGTCCATAACATTAGTTAACTTGGCCACAGGCAGACTCAAGCCATCATTAGCCCTACCTTCCAGCCAGGAGCCAATAAGCACGCCTGCTTCTGGCACGTGCTCTGTTGGGTTGTGCACAGGCTTCTGGGAAATGTAGTCTTTTTCAGAAGACCGGTTGCCATCTTTGGCTGACTGTGATCCGCCTGTATCAATTTATCGCCGGACTGATCAGTCATTTCCGGTCCTTTTTACACTTTTTGTGGGGTGAGCGATGCTTCGCTCGCCTCCCCCTTCCCCTTCGGAAAGACCGGGTCTGTCTTCTCTTGGGCGAAGGAGTCTGCAGCAGTACACGGACCGTCTCCTTCCTAGAATTCCCCGGGGTAGGTCACATGTTCCTCACGGGCACACGACATGCGGAAGTCCTTCTTTTTGCTCGTCTGCTCGAACAAGAGCATGCCACCACCTTCGGGATTTTCCTCCGCTTCTTGCAAAGCCTCCGGATGCTGTTCTACAAGGTATGAGCACGGGACAAAGTACGTTTTTTTAAACATGTTTTCCATTTTGCTCCTGGCACATACCTCGTAGCAGTCGTTATCTTCCGGAAGCTTCTCCAAGCACACGTAGTTGCTCCCTGACTCGTATTGAGCGCATATGGCATTAGGCGCTGGACCTCCGCTTGTGCTGCCGCTCTGCTTGGCCTTCTTTTTTCCCCATGACGGTCTTTTGGGGTTCTGTTCAGGTCCTCTGCCAAATAGACGGCCAGAGTATCCTGCCGGCTATGCCACTGTGACAGATAGGGGGCGCTGTCGTCCCCTTGAACCCTCCGACAACACGTTCTGACACCAGGTCAAACTCCAATATTATTATTTATTATAATATTAATGTGCACAAAGCACCTACACTCCACAATACTCAATAATCACTAATCACAAACACTAATCAATAAACAATTCCTAATCCTCCACTCCAGAGAGCTGCTGGGATCTCCCACAGTCCTTTTAAACTCCTTGACCCGGAAGTGCTTCTGTCCATCAGTCCACGTGACTTCCTAGCACTTCCGGGTCAGATCAAAACTCTTCTTTTCTTCAGCCCGCAAGTACATCATTTCTTCTGTTCCCGTGACTGGGAAGTACTTCCAGGCTATAGGGAAAGTACCACTCCCTGTTCTTCCCTGCAGCGTCCCCTGATGGCCCCCGCGGTATCCAGCAGGGCTGCAAATTAAAACTCCAAGTTCCATGATGCCCTGGTGGAATTCGGGGCACCTCCATGTTGCAGGGAGGGCTCCATCTGGCGGCTTGGGGGTATTGGCCGGGATAAACTGACGGCCATATATCACAATAGATAGTTGTAGAATATGTGAAGGATATAATTACCTGCATTAAAGGGACAGTCTTCTATGAAAAAAAGCCTGCTCTGCCCTATCTTATATAGTTCCTCTGTGTTACGAGATCAGTCCCTCCTGCAATTGATGTGGACCCCCAGGTACTTGTTGGAGTATAACCTGAATAGTAACCGGACATAGAAGCTCTTTGGTAAGGTGAAAGTCAATAACCAGTTCCTTGGTTTTACTGATTTAACTTGCAGACAATTCTTTCTGCACCAAGAAAAGCCAAGCAAAATGACACCTTTTATTGGCTAACTAAAAAGATTACAATATGCAAGCTTTCGAGGCAACTCAGGCCCCTTCATCAGGCAAGATGTAATCTTACATCTTGATTACATCTTGCCTGAAGAAGGGGCCTGAGTTGCCTCGAAAGCTTGCATATTGTAATCTTTTTAGTTAGCCAATAAAAGGTGTCATTTTGCTTGGCTTTTCTCTACATTCATAATGGCTAACACGGTACAACACCCTAATACTGCACCAAGAAATAAAGTTCTCCACATCACTTTTATACTCTGTCTCCTCCCCCTTACAGATATACCCCATAACTGCAGAATCATCTGAGAATATCTGCAAGTAACATGACCTAGTGTTATATTTATCCTCTGTGGTGTACAAAGTAAAGTGAAAAGGAGACAGGATTGCTCCTTGTGGTGCTCCAGTGTCACTTACATCCATATCAGAGACACAGTCCTTGAGCCTCACAAACTGTGGTCTGTCAGACATGTACTCCATTTTCAAGGACACAATAGGCTCATCATCCTTCATATCTCTTAGCTTACCCATTAACCGGGATGGCTGAATGGTACTTAATCCACTGAAGAAATCAAAAACACAGTTCTCACAGGGCTGCCAGCTTTGTCCATTTGCAATTAAGCCTTGTACAGCAGATGGATAATTGCATCTTCCACTCCAATCAAGGTGGTCTACCACAGGAGAACTCATATAGTCCAGGGCCAGCCTCTCAAAGGGTTTCATGAGACATAAGTGCCACTGGTCTATGGTCATTAGGTGAAGAGGTGCCTTTCTTCTTTGGAACAAGGAGCAATGCAGAATGTTTTACAAAACAGCAGTACTTTCTAGAGCCTTAAGGGAAGACTGAATAGGTGACAGAAGATACCATAAACTTGATTAGCACAGGCCTTATGAATTTGAAGACTGACTCCATCTTGTTCTGTGGTTTTTCCTGTGTGCAGCTTCCTCAGTTGTATTCTCATTTGGTCTTTGGTTATAGGCTACCCATACTGATGGTCAGAGTTGGACTTGTCACTGCCCATTCCACTTAAAGTAGTAGGAGTTGTTGATGTAGTTGAGATGGTATTGGGCAACAGATCATTGAAAGAAAATGGCAGCAGGAGGGAATATCTACTAAAAAATTGGTTTAGGACGTTAGATTTGCGCACATCCTCTTCTTAGCACCTGAGGCATGGATTGCTTGAGACCACTAATTATGATGTTCCGGTGCAACATCCAGTAAGTTCTTAGAAGCCATCATGATATTTGCTTCAGTTCCTTAAATGGCTAGTTTGTTCCATATTCCTACAAATGGTTATCAGAAACTTTGGCACTACTACTAATCAATGACTGCTAGAATAGGTTATATTTTATAGTGTGGTAACCAGAGCGAATACAGCTTCAATAACCCAATACAGACAGGCAGAGACACGAGTTCACCACACAACACACTTTTATTTCCATAGGGAAGCACTTCTCCCTCGCTTCCCACAGCAGCACAATACAAATAAGCACCAAAGCACAGTCCTCTTCATCTCTGTCTTTCTCCATCTCCACTACTCTCCCGGCAAACTTTGTCCACCTCCTCCCAACTCTGGCCCCTTGAATGGAATGAGATAGATCCCTTTATGTTGCTCCTGGGAGTGCTCCAGGTGGCTCATTAGTGTTACCTGGAATCACTCCCAGGCGTGATGGAAGTTCAAGGTAAGGCTCTGCAGCTCCCCCTGGTGGCCCTCATGGAAACCAATAAAACTGCACCAAACTCCAACTCCCAGTGTGCCCTGCGGGAATCTGCGGTGTTACAGCTGCCCTGGAGGACTGCCTCCTAGCGGCCCAGGGGAGGCAGTGCCTCGCAGATGCTCTGTCCCCCAGTCCTTCCATCTAGCTGCCATCCTGGCTGGGTAATGATCGTGGCCATCCGTCACAATAGATATTAGAGATTTTTTTTTTTTTTTTTAAACAGTTCTGTAAAGCAGCAAAGAACATATTTACTTTTTGTTGAGCTGTCATATTTTGAAGGCTTTATACCTGATTTAAGTATTGTTCTCCACTCTGCCAGTCATTTCTTTTATTATGCCAGTCATTTCTTTCATTATA
This sequence comes from Erpetoichthys calabaricus, assembly GCF_900747795.2. NCBI lineage: Eukaryota > Metazoa > Chordata > Cladistia > Polypteriformes > Polypteridae > Erpetoichthys > Erpetoichthys calabaricus. Next base: position 132,105,763 of record NC_041396.2, on the reverse strand, counting down.
TTTAGGATTCTGGTATGGAGTGGAATTAGACAAACCCAGTGGAAAGAATGATGGCTCAGTGGGAACAGTGCGCTATTTCAATTGCCCACCTAAACATGGTGTCTTTGCTCCACCATCCAGAGTGCAGAGGTTAGTCTTTCTGTTCTTTTTGAAAACAAAAAAATGTTTTTTTTACTGTACTGTATATTAATAATGTGTTTATCCACAATTTTCAAAAAGGTATACATACAATGTAGTTTTTAGATGGTCTCCTGAGCTGTTCCTAAGGTTTTGTTTACTTTTATGTCTTGTCTGTTGTCATTCATTTTACTATGTTTAAAGTTTCCCCCAAGTTTACACATTTTTTTAGAATGCACTTTCTTCAGGAAGTTCCTGGTCTTTCTTGTATTTAGGAATTTCAAATGAGATTGTTTTACGGAAAGATTTTTAAACCTCCTTCTCCTTCTTTGGAATTGTACTTAGTTGTGTATACAGTAGCCTATACAGCATACAGAAAGATTTTGTCTACTGGTGTTGATTATTTGGTATGTGAAACATTTCCCTGTTTGCCTATTCAATTTTTTTCACCATATCGACTCAACATTCTTTTATGTTGATGAGGGAGGGTATTTATAAGCAATTAGCTACATTAATATTTATTACTGTGACATCCTACAGATTAGGAAAAGAGGGAAAAAGAAAGGTTAAGTGTTTATGTGATTGCTCTTTTGTTAACTAATTGTGTTCATAACTTATTGATGCCTGCTTATGAATGGTTTTAAATCACTTCATGTTGTTTGTCAGACACCTCTTGACTCACTTAGAAAACCTCACCATATGACATACCATTCAACTTATCGTGACATCTAGTTATGCAAGACATCAAGGTTTTTGGGGTTTACCCCTATTTTTGGCCCTCCAGAACTGGAAAAAAACTAATTTGTAGGACCATATTTTGTCCAGGATAATTCAACAGCAGACTTGAATCATGCCACATCAATCAGGGGTCCACCCCCTAATGGGATTCCAGGGGTCAAAGTTACTCCTTTCCACAAAACTTGGGGTTTGATAATATAGGCATGTGAAGTGTTGTTTTATGATATTTTGAGGTTGCTGATCGTGATTGTGATAATATTTTTGAAATATTCTTTGCCAGTAGTCCTTGCCCTCTAAGAGTCACTCCCATAAAGTTAAAAATGGCAAATTTCAAATATGGGCATGTGGGTTATTATTTAATTATCAAAAAAAATTTCCTTTTTTAATTGATAAAAATTGTCACAAAGTTTTAACTGCAATGTTTTTTAAACCACAAAAATTAAATAATCAGCCAGGTGTGTACCCAGATTATATTCATCCATTTTCCAACCTGCTGAATCCGAACACAGGGTCACGGGGGTCTGCTGAAGCCAATCCCAGCGAACACAGGGCTCAAGGCAGGAACCAATCCCAGGCAGGGTGCCAACCCACCGCAGAGATTATATTCAGAATTACCGAAATGGAAAAATTTAGATCACCAGCAAGTACTTAATATTAATCAATAAAACACTAATATGGAAATTTATTAGTAAGTTTCTGTTTGTAATCTTGATAAACGGCTTTTTCAGTTTTGTGCAACTCTATATTACTTTCTCTGTTTATTCACATTTAATGGTGATGTTAATATGGAATGAACTGTCTTATAGGGTTCATGGCTCCTTGGATTCTCTTACAGATATCTCCTCCAGACTCAGTCATTCCTACCCTGGTAAGACTTATTTGCCATATAGAATGATAACCTATGTATCAATATATTATTTCTTTTATGTGCAATGTTATCATGAACATGATATGTGTAAATTTGTGTAGGAGAAAAATATTTAAAATTTTGCTACAGAAACTAGACATGGTGAACTAGTTTTCTCAGAGCATTTGATTTTGTTGCAGAACATACTTTGAATCTTATAAGGGGCGTTGTAATAAGATAGTAGTAGTATTCATATTTTGTTAATTAATATAAAGAATGTGGAATGCTGTGAAAGTAGATTCATTGCATTAACCAAACCTTTAACAACACTTTTATGTATTTATTTTCCTGGCATCAAGCTAAAGCACCAAAAGTCAGTATAGCCTACAAGTACTCAATTACATTGACAAGTAAAGTGAAAATACTACTAGTTCTAGTATTGATGGTCATTGCATTTAACTTTAGAACTTACTCAGCTATTTTACCTGTATTATTATCATCCCACCAGTAACGGCGCACTGCACGATAATGTGCAGTGAATACACTTGACTTGAGCATTCATAGTTTTCATACTCTTTCTCTGTATGTTTAGCATTCATTTGCTCAGAGGTTGATGCACTTGCTGCTTCCTGAGCAGCTCTTCTTTTCTCCACCATAGCAGCCCGCTTCTTCTCTTCTTTCGTCTGCATCTTTTCGCGTCAAAACTGATTAAGTCAGTTTTTGTATTGCAGTTACTTAGTATGTTTTCCTTTATTTTTCATTTAAGCTGGCACTTAAGTCTTCAATCTGACTCAAGAATGATTTAAAATATGAAGAAGGTAGGAGAAGTGACGGCGAAGGTGGTAGGGATGAGAAAGGCGCCTGTACGCATGTGCAGCCCTGCTGGCCGCTGCCGAGAGTTGATTCTACAATAAAATAAAATGAGTAATAATTCCAAAACTCTTCACTTTTAATATAAAGCTGTAGTGCAGAGTTTCAGTGTAGTATATGTGTACCAAGTTTCAGGCTACAGGTTATTTCATTTTTGACCTTCACCTTCCTGGGTTGACCTTTGACCTTGGAGGTCAATCATCACCCTGAAAGCGGATAGTAAACGTCATGTAGTATATTTGTACCAAATTTCAGGTCAATAGGTCAAATAGTTTGTGAGCTACAGGTGATTTTAAATCCTGGACAGACAAACGGACAGCCACGGTAGAGTATTATATAAGAAGACTAGCAAAATACCCGCGCTTCGCAGCGGAGAAGTAGAGTGTTAAAGAGGTTATGAAAAAGAAAAGGAAACATTTTAAAAAGAACATAACATGATTGTCAATGTAATTGTGTTGTCATTGTTATGAGTTTTGCTGTCATATATATATATATATATATATATATATATATATATATATATATATATATATATATATATATATATATATATATATATATAGCAAAATACCCGCGCTTCGCAGCGGCGAAGTACTGCTTTAAAATTTTAAATAATAAACTGAGGGAAATTATACCAATAATTATTTGTTAAGGATCTCTTTGTATACCATGTTGTCAATTCGCCTCTCCGGTTGTAATATGACCAAGTTGTGCGCTGAGCTTACTCTTGAGCATGCAACATATACTTGGCCATGTGAAAAGCAAATCAAGAACAGCAAGACCGCGCCAGCTGCGGAGCTCAGCTTGGAGCGAAATGAAGTGAATGAAATGAGGTGAATGGGAGGGGAGATGATCACGTGACTCCAACACCCGCCTTAACTCTCCATCCCTCCACAAACAGTCTCTCGGATCCCAACTCTCCTTTATATATATAGATAAATAGCATACCCGCGCTTCGCAGCGGAGAAGTAGTGTGTTAAAGAGGTTATGAAAAAGAAAAGGAAACATTTTAAAAATAACGTAATATGATTGTCAATGTAATTGTGTTGTCATTGTTATAAGTGTTGCTGTCTTTTATATATATAATATACACACACACACATATAAACATATATATACATATATACATATATATACACATATCTACATATATATATACATATACACATCCACATATATATATATATATATATATATATATACACATATCAACATATATATATATATACACATACATACACACACACATACATATATATATATATATATATATATATATATATATATATATATGAATGGAAGAGAAGGTCTGTGATACGGTTTGTATATTTGCAGTTGGAGATCCACAAAGGGAGAAAAAACGAATCACGTATCATAAAATAGTTTTATTCCTGAGCTTTCAACTCCTGCCAGGGGTCTTCATCAGAGGATAATGCTTAGACTTACAAGAATCAAAGGCAATATATAGCAACACATTAAGGGGGGGTGGGTGGAGGTGACTAAGTCCGTATGATCAAGGGGGGGGGGGGGGGTGTATCGTTTAATTAAAGTGCATATGTCCTTCTTAACTTGGCATATGCTGGGTTTATGTCCAAGTGTCTGTTGATGGCATTTTCATCTGATAGCCAAGACTCGGCCAACTCTCTGGCGCTTTTTGTACTGGCCTTAAATTTTACTTTTACGTTGTCCCAGTTGAATGTGTGTCCTGTCGATTTAGTATGTGCATATATCAAAGATAGTGCGTCCTTTCATATATATATATATATACACACACACACACACATATATATATATATATATATACACACAGATATATATTATATATATATATATATATATATATACATACAGATATAATATATATATATATATATATATAATGTATGTGTGTATATGTATATATATATATATATATATATATATATATATATATATCTGTATGTGTATATATATATATATATATATATATATATATATCTGTATGTGTATATATATATATATATATATATATATATATATATAGCAAAATACCCACGCTTCGCAGCGGAGAAGTAGTGTGTTATAATATATGTGTATGTGTATATGTATATATATATGACAGCAACACTTATAACAATGACAACACAATTACATTGACAATCATGTTACGTTATTTTTAAAATGTTTCCTTTACTTTTTCATAACCTCTTTAACACACTACTTCTCCGCTGCGAAGCGCGGGTATTTTGCTAGTATATATATATATATATATATATATATATATATATATATATATATACACACATACATGCAGTTTCAATAACATAGAAATCAATATAAACAACATTAACATCATTATCATATGAGAATGTGAAGTAATATATAAGAAGCACATTTCATATAAATATAAATTATTAAACAGTAAAATCTTCTTCTGTAATGTGCTACCGTGGCTATTCGTTTGTCTGTCCAGGATTTTAAATCACCTGTAGCTCGCAAACCGTTTCACCTATTGACTTGAAATCTGGTACACATATAGAACGTCACGTCTACTATCCGCTTTATGGGTGATGATTGTATTACTCTTTTTATCCATCTATTTTCCAACCCGCTGAATCCGAACACAGGGTCACGATGGTCTGCTGGAGCCAATCCCAGCCAACACAGGGCACAAGGCAGAAGGCAGGAGACAATCCTGGGTTTTTATCTTTATTTTATTTTATTGTAGAATCAACTCCTATCTGCGCACACCAGGGCGGCCGTGGGCGGATGCGTATGGTGTATTCACTCCACGTTATCGTGCATTGCGCTGTCACTGGTATTTTGATAAAAGAATTTGAACAACATATAAGAAGCGTATAAATTATTAAACAGTAAAACATTAACATTTAAGAAGTAAAGTTACATTAAGTACTACTGCAGTGCCTTCGGGTATACCTCATTTTTTGTTTGCTCATTACATGCTTAAATGTATACATTTTTTGGTGCACCTACCCGAGAACACGCGACATATAACCGAGCGTGGGAGAAGCATGGATTTTAAACACGCGTTGAGTTCATCTGCTGGTCTCCCTCGTGAAATAACTGGTAATGTTTGACTAAAATCTACAGCGAGTAAAACGACATTACCTCCTTTTTTTTTTTTAACAATCTCTGAGATCTTGCTTTTTTCGGTTCAAGGCTTCATAAGCTCTTTTATGTTCTATGGTGTACTTATCCCAAGCCATCATCTTTGAATGTTGCAAGACTTTTGCCTTGTATGTAGATTGGGGTAATTACATTCATTACATTCCTAGTCTGAATCACAATCCGATTGTATGGGTGGTTACCTGGCACTGTAGGGTTGCTACCCGTCCTGTAAAATACGGAATCGTCCCGTATTTGAGAATGAAATTGCGCGTCCCGTTTTGAATCAATACGGGACGGAATTTGTCCCGTATTTTTTTATCATTTTTTTTAAAGCAGCGTCTCATGCAAATCATCCCACACGCATTTTATGAAGATGCCTCCTTTCCTACTTTTGATTGGGTAATACTTGATGCCATCGTTAGTTTGATTGGTCTTTTTAACTGTCCAGTGAGGAGGGCGGGTCTTTTAAGTAGAGTCTGCAAACTGTTGGCACTGAGATGTGGCACCCGCTGCAGTATGCGTCCCTTATTTTTTTGTATTAAAAGTGGTAACCCTACCTGGCAGGTAACACTTATGTTTGGTCATGAAGTCGTCTAAAATCAGCCACGTGCCCTCTTTTAATTGTGAGTAGCAGATATATATAGCCAAATTCTCGCGCTTCGTTGCGGCGAAGTACTGCTTTTAATTTTTTAAGAAGAAAGTAAAACCTTTTTAAACGGATCGAAAATATACCAATAACAATTTGTTAAGGATCTGTTTTTTTGTGAACCTCGCTTTTCACAGCTGTCCCGCTACGGCATGTGTTTCGTTTATTTGACAGTATGTAGATCGTGGTAATTAAATTCATGGCATTCGTTTTCTGAATCACAATCTGACTGTATGGATGGTTACCTGCCAGGTTACGCTTGTGGTTGGTCAGGAAGTCGCCTTACATCCGCCACGTGCCCTCTTTCTGTTCCCAGAAGCTGATCATAGAATGGTTTTAATAGTTTACTTTCAAATAATGCAAAGAGTATGCGACACGTGTTTCTCCTTAATTCTGGGCTCATCAGGCATACACACTCACTGCATCCCCTCTCGAGAATCGAATATCGTCAGCGCCAGAGTTGAAGCCCCTAACGTTGCGGTCAGCAAGTGGGCTAACATCCGCCATGTGCCGTCTTTCAGTTGCCAGAGGCAGATCATAGAATGGTTGAAACTGTTGCCCCTAACGTTGCGCTACGGCGTGTGGTTCGTTTATACCTCGTGTCTTCTCATTGAACTTTTATCTCGCGAATATGTTATTGCAATCCGCAGCGGGAGCATTTCTATAAACTTAATTTAAACTTACGTTTTACACCGTGCTTTGTTTCCCTTATGAACATGCTTGTATGCTTCACTCGCTCCCTTCTCAATTGTTTAATGAATTTTTTGTTCTTCGCTGTTTGCGGCTCCTCCTTCATTTGTCCCTACTGCGTTCACAGTCTTTTCACGTGATTACGTGGGAGGCGTGATGACGTGACACTCAACTCCTCTTCCCACGGCCATCGAGCTGCCGTCCATTACAGTATATTGTGAAAAAAGAGGTTCCAGTTATGACCATTACGCGTTGAATTTCGAAATGAAACCTGCCTAACTTTTGTAAGTAAGCTGTAAGGAATCAGCCTGCCAAATTTCAGCCTTCCACCTACACGGGAAGTTGCAGAATTAGTGATGAGTCAGTCAGTCAGTCAGTCAGTGAGTCAGTGAGGGCTTTGCCTTTTATTAGTATAGATTACTCCCCGTACTGCATCAATTTTATAAGTACGTGCTTAAATAAATGCTAGCCCAGTGGTTGTCCTTTTCACTTTTTTTGCTGAAAGTGGTTCAGAGAGTCAGACAAAGGGTTTCATTTTAGAAATAAGTTATAATTTTCCTGTTTTGCTATTAGGTTGGAGTGCATAAGGAAACAGAGTGGTTGACATTGCAGTCCCTAGGTTTTGAGTTCATTTCACTAGCTGAAAATTTTTCTTTAATAATAAAATATATACTGTAATAAAATGTATAATGTTTGTAGGATTTTAAGTGTAGGTTGAGATATCCCAGTTCTCAAATAAGCTGTTTTAAAGTCCACAGAAGGGTTATTTCTATTTCTAGTACAGCTATTGTCAGTTGCCTTGCTCATAAGATCTGTAATTTTGTTGATGTTGATCAAATTCAGCATGTGTCATTCTGATTTAAGAACTTGTGTCTAATTAAAGCAAAATGGATTTCTTTGTGCTCTAATTAACTTTTTTTTTTATGTCTAAGGCCCAGTTCAAATATAGAAGATAATCATTATGTCTAGTGAATTTTATGCTCCAAAATTAATCGTAAGATATTCACAGTATTCAAACATTTTGATGTAGTGTTAAAATATGTCATATTTGCAATAGCAGGAACAAATCAAATGTAACTAAGCAGTGATACAATGTAATATAGTTTAGTGGAGTAATAATTACAATTTGAATTTTAATGCCATGTCTGACAAGTTGACCTAAAGTATGATTCTGAGAATCAGACTTTAACAATCCGTCAAAATCCTCTGAGTTTTGAAGTATTTGGTAAAGGAATTACCATTCAGTAGATTTCATTATAATTTATGAGGTAAGTGGTTACATAATTAATTCATTAATTCATAATGTATATGTCTCAGACGATCTCTAAATTACTACTACAGTTGTGCTTAATTCGATGTAATATCCAATATGAAAACCTGAGGTGTTGTGCTATCACCTACGTTTTTGGAAGCTGTTATGTTCTGGGAATCATAACATTTAAAAGGAAAATGAATGACACTATTACCACATACAGTATATGCTGAGTAACATAGCTGACAACACACAAGGAGGTCCTTATAGAAAACTACCCAGTTAACTAAAAGACACACCTTTATTCACAGCATCCTAATGGAAACACATTGTGACTAGCATACAGAACACTTAACTGTTTTTGAAATATTCAATAAATAATTGATCACAAAAAATTAAACTTGTCTCATACAATTCATAAAATTTTCTCTCTCTGGAAATTTTACTTAATTTAATGTAGATTATGCAACACATGAAGGTACTTTATAGTCAGTTCTCCATACCTTTTAAGAAAGGAGGACAACTCATTATTATTAGCAATATCCTTTCCATTGTTTCCTTTAATCACCAGTTCCATCCTAACAAAACAGGATTAGACTTAAACCTGTGATAGATTTCACTTGTGCTGACTGGTGGTGTTTAAACCTGTATCTAGTATCTACTGTATCTAGTGTGTAGTTGTATTCCAAACTGGAAGGAAATTGTGAAAGTCATGTGTATTATATAGTGAGCTGCTTTTTGTCTTTCAGTTGTAAAGCTGAGCAGAGAACAATGAATCCCTTCTTTGCATCCTTACTGATGCCATAGATTGAATGCTTTTCTGGGGATTAAATAATTTTAAGGAGAATGTGGTTTGTCTGAAGTGTGAACTTTCACTCACATAAATGTTGGCAGAATGTATTTATCACAAATAAAATTGCCAAAGCCTCTCATTCAATCTTTGAACATAGTTTCAGCAAAAAACAGCTGATGACTTTTCTATCCACTTAGGTACCATATTAGAAATGACTGCACTGACACCATATAGCAATGTGTTACCTGCCAGTCAAAGATTTAGCAGAAGATCATAGTGAATCAGTACATTTTGTGTCTTTTTGACTAGATACACACAGAGATGCACTCTTTTGACTAATGCCGAAATATTCTTTAGCTGAAAAGCATATTTTGTGGATTCAGAATAGTCCTGAGATTAGGTTTGATTTAGCCATTGCAGTTAGTGAGACCTATGACTGATCTCAAATTACTTAGATACCAGCTCCATCTAGTCTATTGCCCTTACCTTTTCAAGTGACCTGACCATTGACAGTATGACCAAGATATTGTAATTTTCCTTTACCAGTTTATAATCCTTCCTTTTCAAGAAGTCTAGGGACTGAATCTGTGAGTCATAGGTGTTCTTCATGCATAAACTCTGTTAACAAGATATTGTCCAAATAGCATTGCACATTAGGTAGCACTTGCAATATCTGATCTATAGCCCTGATGTATAGCTGATGTAACTCCAAATGAATCGTTATAATGGCACAACAACCCTTTCTGCTTATTGATTGGTAAAGGCTTCCATGACTTTTCAGCAACCCCTAGCTTAAGGTAGGCATGGGACAGTTCTAATTTGCTGAAGTTGTGGAAGAAATCCCCCAAGGAAGACAGGAATAGTTCAATCAATTAGATTTTTATTCAGTCACAGAGGAGTACATGGATTCTATGTTGCAAGGCAGAAGAGAAAAGTTCCATTTTTCGATTGGCTTTTTATATTTTATTCTTCCTCCCCCTTCCCCTTATTTATCAAAAAAAACATATCATTTACTTAAGCATTTTATTTTATTACATAAATGGGCCATCTGTTCTTGTTTTTCTTTTTACTTGTCAGATAGACCCTAAAGAAGGAAAGATCATCTTTCCTGTGTCAAATACACACTTTTCTAAAGAAACTGGAAATTGTCCTAGGTCAGCTTACTGCACACCATGTCTTATAACAGACACCTGTATGATTAACTTGCCATTATAGCAAAACAGCTTTGATTAACGGTATACCTAGTCTTTTAAAAACACCCACAAACCGTGATACTGTCTCTCCATCTTCCTGCTTGTCACAAGAACGAGCCAAAGACATCAAGAAAGGTTTGGGCAGCCACTCGTATAATATTCCCTGGATGCAAATGGGTAATTCTAAGGCCAGGTTTATACTTCACGTGACGCGACACATGCTCCAATGGATGCTTCTGCTACGCAAGCATTTTACTGTTTATACTTGCGCGCTTACTTTACATAAATCTGGACGAATCCACCAGGTGGCAGTGTGAGATATTATCACAGTGAGAACAGGTTCGGCTTCGCTATGTTGTGAATTGCTTGAAACATCCATTAAATTCTGATGACACCTTACTGCAATATCTCTGTAAAGGATGTTTAATGATTAAATCCATCAGTCCAGGGATGAGTCCATTCCAGCAAGCATTGGCCATGAGGCAGAAACAATCCCTACACGGGGCATCATCTCATCGCAAGGTGAATACAAGCACTCACATACACTAGCGTTGTTTTAGTGTCACCAAATCTGCATATCTTTGGAAGGAAACTGGAACACACTGTGGAAACCCAGCAGGAAAACATGTAAATTTCAGGCAGGGAATTCCAGCGATGTGATTCCCTGTGAGACAGCAGTGCTACTGCTTCACCACCATGTCACCTCCATGTGTGTAATTATTAACAGTATTCATTATTTAAACAAAATTAACAATTTATCTGTAAAATGCAACATACATACTTTAATGCATTTCATCATGAAAGTGATATCAAGTATAGATCTAAGGATTCTAAATGTGCAGAGAGTTGGAATATACATTTAATGTGTTCTGTGTGATGATCTATTGCTGTTTGCCGCTGCTGTCAGGTCAGGAGGAAGTTCCAGAAAAAAATGACGGCACAAAAGATGGTATGTGAGACTTTTAAAATGAATCGTGTCATTACGATCGGGAATATGCGACACTTGAATATAAAAGCACCACGAATGCATCTGAATGTCAGCATTTTGCTTCACCACATCTAACCATTCATCAAACATCGAAGGGCTTACATCAATCCCGTAGGATACTCAAAGCGGCTTTCTGTTACATGTAGATAGTAAACAGAGACTCTGATGTCACATTTTAACTTTTATCACACTGTGCCCCCCGACTTTTTGCTGGTACTGCAACTCGTGCACGTGTTGCGTTAATTTCTGAGGACCTGCTCAGAGGACGCGTCAAATGAATGCTGGGAACGCGTGGCAGCCATGATGCGTGCGAATAAGCATTCTGAGCGTGATGTATAAACGAGCCCTTAGGAGTTGTTTACAGGTTCGAGTCCAAAACAGAACTGAGGCAGATTGTCAAAGATGGCGGCTTTATTTGCTGAGACAGGACATGACATTATCAGAGGGGCAGAACCAGAACTGACGTCATTAGAGGGTTCCAGAACCGGAAGTGACATTGTAGGCCCCGGAAGTAACATCATCAGAGGCACCAGAACTGTGTGGGATTTCCCATGGATGGGTCTGCAAGGGATTGAGAAAGAAAGTCAGTGCACCTCACCACCCCCCGTTCTGGCAAGGAAGTACCATTATTCAGGCCCTTTAGCTGCCTCCCAATCACACGTGTCTGACAAGGCCCCCCCCCAAGCTCAGAACGAGTGGTTGTGAATTCGAGAGAGTGGCACAGGAGAGGCAGAGTTTGTGGGACGTAATCCCCATGGCATCCGTTCAAGGACCGTTCTGCTCTCTCCAATTGTGAGGCCGTGCTAGATGACTCTACAAGCTTAATGAGCTCATCCATATTTTGGAATTCTCCCCAGACCGGCTGGGTGAAATGCCCTGGAGGGGTCTTAATTAAGAGGAAGCAGACTATCTGCTGGGCTATCTGTACGGTGGTACATTTGAATGGCCTTAGCCACAGTGCCACCTTTTTCCAGAGAGCAAAGGCTTGCTCCTGGGTCAACCTCTCTGGGTCGAATTTCCAATTTTTTATTTTCTCCACCTGCTGGTCTGGGGCTGCCCCACATTTATCTAGGGTCTTAACCCTAGTGGGGGGTCAGCTCTCTTCTCTGAAAGAGCATAATAAGCCCCCTTCGCTTCCCCCATAGGGACTAGCCCTGTATGTCTCTCCCATATACTCCCCTTGTTTCTTTGATAACCCAGTTATGTATTTTCGGAACGGATCCTATACCGAGTCTTTCCGGACCACAAGATGAACACCCCACCCCGCAGGAAACTCTGCCCCAGTACTCTCCCACCTGGTTATGTTTCAGGTCCTGTCCCTGTTTCTTCTAGGCTTTTTCCATCCTGCCAACTACACCGCTGCCACAAGAACAAGCCAAAGAAATCAAGAAAGGTTTGGGGCAGCCACCCGTGTAATATTCCCTGGCTGCAAATGGATAATTCTTAGGAGTTGTTTGCAGGTTCGAGTCCAAAACAGAACTGAGGCAGGTTGTCAAAGATGACGGCTTTATTTGCCGAAACAGGAAGTGACGGAACTTCCCCCCCAACCAAAACCTTGCGGGATTTCCCGTGGATGATCTGCAAGGGATTGAGAAAGAAAGTCAGTGCACCTTGCTGCCCCCTGTTCTGCCGTGGAAATTACCATTATTTAGGCCCTTTAGCTTACTTCCCAATTGCACGTGTGTGACATGGTACATTCCATGAAAATAAAATAACTCTGCAATGACAAGAGAATTTGGATAAAGTTACTGCTATAACACTCTTGTGATGTTAGCCTCATTTTTCTTACTTGCCTTTCCTAGTTGTCCATTATTTAACAACTTAATTATAGGTTTCAATTTGTCTATGGTGCTTACCATGCTTCTCTTTTAACTGAGCACATTCCAGTTTTTGGACTGTCCCCAAAAAGAATGCTATTTATATTACCAACCTAATTTTCAGTGTGTAAATTGAGGTGTGACTAAATATTTAATATGATGTCATTAGCCAAAACGCTTGCTTTCATGGGTGAAAATGTAGTTTAAAATACAATGACATTTATGAACTGATTTTATAATTTTAATAACGATGTGTTATTTTTTGTATAGAATTCTGTGTAGAATCTGTATGTGTTTTGTGTTTATTGTACTTTATAAACAATCATAGAATGATGCTCATGATATTGAAAACAAAAAAATGGTAATATTTGAATTCACTCTTTTTTTCTTACTAACAGGTATGAGACGGAGTTATAGCACATCCTCAGGTATTTCCTCACAGCGGGAACTGAACAAGAGGACTGCTGTTAGCAGGTAATATGCTCTACACTGTCTTCATATGAGATGTATCAATGTACTCTACTAGCATTAGAAAAAGTTTGACAAGAACAGGCCATTCAGGGTATCAAAGCTTGCCAATAACATTTGCCTAATTTTTACAAAATACCATTGAGTCAAGTCCCTAAAGTATCACTCTGTACCACTACTTAGTAATTTATCCCGTGTACTATAGTTCTTGGTGTGAAGAAAAACATTAATGTTTGTGAGGAATCTACCATTAACAAGTTTCCATCTGTGTCCCTGTGTTCTTGCTGAAAAACTTAAAGTGATAAGTACTAATTCCTTTCATAATTTTATAAAAACCTCAATCATGTCACCTCTTATTCTCCATTTGCTTAAATTAAAAAAGTTAAATTGCTTAAGTCTTTCTTCATAGTTCTTTCCTCACAGTCCTGGAATCCGTCATGGAGTGCAAAGTGCCCATAGTACTCGAGGATGAGGCGTCACTAGTACATGATACAGAGTGAAGCATAACCTCCTTGGAATTATACTCTACATTGTGCTATGATTTAACATTCTGTTAGCCTTCTAAATGGTTTCTACATACTCTCTGGATACAAATAATGACAAGACCACTATGACTTCTGTGTCCTTTTCATAAGTTATATTTTCAAGTTTCAAAGCTTCCATCATGAATTCCAATCTAAATTTTTTACTTCATATTATTAGTACTTCACATTTACTCCTCTTAAATTTCATCTACTGTATAATACCTCATGTTGTTCTAAACCTTCTGCATTATTAGTGATTTATGCGTGACTCAGTTGCTGTTGCACAACATATCTCTTCCAGAGGTTCCTGCTGGTGTGTAGCTTTATCATTGCTCAGCATTGAGTTTATTTAAGGCTGATTCTTGTTGGCTTCACATACCAACCCTGTTCTATTATTTGTATTTGTCTTGTTGAACATTTACTGCTCAAGACAAGATGAATTTGAGGAGAGAGACATGAAAGATGATTGCCAGTCTGGTGTATATTACGTTATTTGCATTGTTCCAGTCTCCAGTATGGCTATATACAGGCTTGTTCAGCAGGTTATGAGGGTTGTTAAACGTTTTTGATTATTACTGTTGAGGTAGCATTTGGAAGTGCAATTTGAAAGATGAGCCATGAAAGCAATTGCAATTGCAATTGCACAGGTGGTCGATAGGTGGAATTTGCAGCACAGTGGTTTTCCCATGTTGCTTTTATTTGTCTTGTTTATTTCCTATTTTCTTAAAACATTTTGCTTCTGTATGACGATGACTAATCAGTTATCTCTTAGAATATTCAAGGCCTGTTAAGGACTATAGAGGTTGAAAGTGTCCATTACAATACGTGCTGCAAGACTGTTGATGTTGCATTTCTGTTCAACTTGAAAGCCAAATAAAGTATGTGCCTAGATTTTGCAATAAGTATTATTTTATTGCTGCCTCAGTAACACCCAAGTCTACAAATGGATCCTGACAGTTTCAATGCTTGGTACAGAATCTAATTATTTTGTTGGTTTTGTGATCTACTGATAATGGAAGATAGGAAGTAGATTGCATTAGGGCTGCACGATAACAGAAAAAATGATTATCACGATTATTTTGCTCAAAATTTTTATCACGATTAATAATGACGATTATTCCTTTGGTAAATGAAGTCTGTGACCAAAGCAGTGTAGCCTCGGCCAGTTATTCACAGATGCTGCCCTAATCATATTAGCTGCGTTGTCCGTTGTGATGCACACAAGTCTTTCTTCCACCAAGCCCCAAGCAGACATCGCTTCGTTGAGGCCCACTGCAATAAACTCCGCTGTATGGTCTTGTGGGAAAAACGAAGTTTGCAAAAGCTTGCTTTTCATCTCAAACTCGCTGTCAATAAAATGAACTGTCAAGCTCAAATACGGTTCCGCAGTTCTGCTTGACCATAAGTCGGTCGTGGCAGCAAAATATTCAAGGCTGAGCCTGAGAATTTCTCTTTCTATTTCTTTTCGGTATTTCGCATACAGCGAGGGCAGCGCAACATTGGAAAAATGGTTGCGTGAGGGAATGCTCTATCTTTTATCAAGTGTTGCGATCATTTTTTTAAACCCCTCACTGCTCACGGTGGTTATTGGACACATATCCTTGGCTATATAGTACGTGATCGCCTCTGTTATTTCCCGGTGTCTTTGCAAGCTAGGCAGATATGGTATTGCGTTGAACAATGTCCCTGATATTGTTGTCTGTGTTGTGGATGGCTGGTAATTTTTTGTTGTTGCTGTTTGTGCCTTCAGTCGTTGAAATTCTTGATAGTGTACTTTGTGGTGGCTTTTAAGGTGGTTGATGAAGTTTGTTGTGTTACCTTGGGACGTTTGGACGGAACAGGAGCAAAGTTTGCACAAGACTCGTACCTGATCAACACCACATTCCTCGAAATCGAAATAGTTCCAGACAACTGAGTATGACCCCTTTTTAGGAACTAACGATCGCACTTCTGCACGTTGCTCCGCCATCATATGTTTATTCTGACTGACTGTTATTGCTGCTATTGACTTCTACTGCTTCAGAAAGCGCTTGCAATCTAGACGCAGTAACGTCATAGTGACGCAGTCCAATCCGTAAACTCAGCCCATAAAAAACAGTTTGGTCTTTATACTGTAAAATCGCGACGATATTTATTAACTGATCGTGGGTCATAAATATCGTTATCATGAGAAAAAAAAGATTAATCGTGCAGCCCTAGATTGCATTATGCGCAATTTATTTTCTGATAACATATAAGCCATCCTTTCTCTTCTAAGAACCAGCTAAATCTTAAAACTAAAATATTTGAACATGGATGTTAGTCCGTTCATGAATCCTTTGCTCAACAACCTTCCAGGCCCCCTCACTCAGTACATTCTATACTTGAAGCATTCACAGTATAAATTTGTTAATCAACTGAATTTGGTTTATTCTTTCCTGCAGATAATAAACACTACTTCCAAGGTGTTCTCTCATCATCACTTTTTCTCTAGAAATGATTATATTCTTATTTCTCAGTCATTGGCAACCTTTTTTTTTGCAAATTTTAAATCAGCTTAACTCTCAGATTATAGATGTGTCGTGTTACTGTTTCACTTGATCCTACTCTGTTTGTGAGCTGCTCGTTGGCAGTTTATTCTCCAGTATATAGATTTTCTTACAAGCCATCTTTTATGTTGGGGAAATTCATACCATTTAGTTCTAGTTCTGTTGCAAATATATGGTGGCTGTTTAAGGTGCTGTACATTGTTTTATAAAAGAGTATACTATTGGTCTAGTCCACATGTACAGGTGAAGAGTTCAGGTATGTTTCAGGTGCTAAGCCCAGTGAATTGCTGGCACTGAGACTGCTCAAATGTAATGCATTTGTGTTTATTTTGGCCTTAAAAAATTAACTGGGGGCCTTACCAACAAAGCAGATTAATAATTACTACCACTTGTTAAGAAGTATAGCACAGGCCTCACTAATAAAAGTGGGTTCAGAAAATGGGTATTAATCTTTGCTATTCCTTGAAAACTGTGCTTCTCTCCACTTTAGCTTAGCATGTTACTGGTGAACTTGTCAGTCTATAGACTCACTATGGTAAATGCTGCCATATTTTACTCCCCCGTTATATCTGAGCGGAAGAATGCTCTACATGCAATTCTAAAAATTCCCCAATTCCTAATGGCTTGGCTCTAGAGCTTCGTTTTGTTTTCTGGAGGTAACTGGTACACTTCAATCTGTTGTCATTGAACTCTGTCATCTCTTCTCCCAAACTGAACCCTGCCAATGAATATGGCCTTGATCACCCAGCTTTTAAAGTAAGGCAGAGAACCTGCAAATTGTCATAAGCATCATCACATGTAATTGATTAATAAATTACATGAATTATTGGTGAGACTTGAAATATTTCTCGCCAGATTTTTAAAAGTGCCAAAGAAGGTCACCTGTTCAGTTTACTTTGTGATCTCTTACTTAAACCCTTACTCTTTGTGCTGTGGATTCCAAAATGTAATGACTTTTATTACTACCTATAGCTCTCATAAAATATCCTTCTATGAAGAAGATAAATGGATTTTTCTTAGAAATATTTCCTGTAATATTCCCCTTTTCTTACTTTACTTGGTTCTTTTAAGAACCTGTCTGGTTATAAAATCATCGAATGCTCCGCTTCTCTTAAATCCCCTCTGTCATCAGAGCTTTCCCTCATTCTACTGGCCAGCACTATTAAGTATCTGTCTTATTACAGGACAACATAGTTTTAAATTACTTAGAATATTGTCTCCTGGTCCTGGCGATTTTTAGTTTTGCTCCAGCCAAGTAGCTATTAAAATGGTTACCATTTTAATTTTACTATCATAATGATGTTTTTTATTTCCCCTTTTTTTCTGGTCTTTATTCATGTGGAGTAATAAAACACCTTATTTTGAGTGCCTCACCTTGCTGTATGACAGATTGAAGTGTTGGGTGTCTTTGTCAGATTTAGGATTATAACGCTGGACTTTTACACTTGGAGCTAGTTACATCTACTTCTTCAATCCCCTATTTAGTAACTTTTGAACTTGTTACAAGTCCTGAGATTCTTTTCTAAACTTGAATCACCTAATCTGAGGTCCTTAATTGTGTATGATCTGGAAACTTGATACAGGGTTGAGATAGACTTGTATCTGTTTCGGCATACATTTGCACCCCCAAACCCTTATTGAACTCTCTTAGGATTGGTGTTAGTCAATCTCTTTTTTTGCCTTGGACTTGTCATGGTATTACAGCATAAGTGGAGGTTGTTGATGATGCCTGACACTGAGCATACCAGTCACCGAGGTCCAGTATTTGTTACTCATCTTCCTCTTTTTTCTTCTGTTTTCAGCTTGGATCTGGTGTCCAGGTAAATGGTGTCTCATTATACTCTCAGCTTACTCACCCATCCCCTCTTTAACATCTCCTTCTCATTATCGTAACCTGTAAAACTGGTGACTACATATGCAGTTCTCCTCAAGGCATTCTACAGGTCCTTACCAGTTTACTAAGCATGGCTGCATGACTTTTGTTTGTACTCTCTATGTCATGGAAATGTATTTTTAAAAACATCTTTTCCTCTTAAAAAGCCAAACTATTATATTTACTTTAGCTATGTACAGAGTTTGTATCTTACTCTCTGCAACCATCATGCAGTGGGTCTGGCTGTGAATCCCCCCTGCCATCTATCCAACGAATACTCCAGGCACATTTTTTTCTTCTGATTTTTTTGGACAGTCCAGAGGTATTTGCTTTTCTGAATCTGTCGTCTCTAACTTTTAGTCTTTTATTCCTTTTACTAGCATTCCCTTTTAATTACAGATATTTCTTCTACTGTACCCTTTACTTTTTGCCTTACAACTATCCAGTTAAGATATTCTGCCTTCACATAATTATTACAAAACAAAAGTTAGCCTTTCACTGGAAATGTACAGATTCGCTTTTTTAAATTTACATTTCTTCTGTCTGTGACTCTTTTTCTTTCATCATCAACTTCTATCTATTCATCCTTTACTCTTTTCTGTTACAGAACTTTTTAAAATTCTGTACTCTCTTTCTGTTGGTTTGTCTTCAGAATCCGCTACTATGGCTAAATCAGTGTCATAGAAAAGTTCTGATAACTCTTTAAGTCTAATGTTTCACTTAGTATGTCCATCACCAATATAAAAGAGTATGGGCTGAGCGTTAACCCTTCACATAAACCTACATTTACAGGTTTTCCCCCTTTCCTAGAGATATGAGAGTTTGAGTTTACAAGGGACTTCACTGGATACTCTTTTCAGATTATGAGGCACCTTTTTCACATTTGTGAGAATTGGCATGACATTTTTATGCAGCAATACTCTGGGTGTAACACAGCACCATTCTTATTCAGGCATATACTGTATGTGCAGTATGGAATGCCATTCTTGTTTTGGAACAAACCATGCGCAGTGTTATTCTTATTTGGGCAAGGAACTCAAAGAGACAGAAGATGTGGACAATCCAGAAATGGGGTCTCTAACTAGCCCACAGCAATAATGATGTCACCACTCCAAAGAAACTCACCCTTCTGTGTTTGGTCTGCATGTTATGTCTTTCTTTTCTGCTCAATTACAACTCCTGTGTATGCTACAAGTGTAACTATTTCCTGCTTAATACAGCAGCATACAGTATGAACAAGCTTAATGGGAGGCAGTAAACAGCTATATTATTAGTCATTAATGAAGCAAAATGCCTCTTTAGGGTGTGTTTTTGAAAGCTATTACTAATTTTATAAGTGATTGTGTTAATTTTAATTGAATTTAGTGTTGTTTTAGAAAGAAAATGGGTATTGTGCAGTGTGGCACAGTGGTTAAGGCTTTGGCCTTCAAACCCTGAGGATGTGGGTTCAGATCCCAAAACTGACACTGTGTGACCCTGAGAAAGTCAAATCACCTGCCTGTGCCCCAACCGGAAAAAGAAAAGTTTGGATGAAGGCATAGGCCAAATAAATAATTGTAATTTTCAGACTTGGTAATGCATATTTTTTCTTTACCATTGAAGTCAGTAGTGATTTTCAAAGATTAAAGAGTTTGCATTACAATGTGTTCTTTTACCTTTTCTGAATCCAGACTGAAGTTTATCAGCCTGTATATTTCTTTTTCTCGGTTATTTGATAGACTGTCCTTCCCATTGTTATTTATTTGGTTTTGATGAATGCCCTTTAGTATATCAGAGTTTTGAATCTGTTATTCAAAATGATTATAAATATCTTTAAACTATGAACACACATATTTGTTTTATTGTTATTGTGAACGTCTGTTTCCTAAGGTCTCGACCTGCTGTCCTGTTTCGGAGTTGGAGCACCACCAGTACCAGTGGTAGTTTGTCTCAAACCCCAGACAGAGGGGTGAAACTGCATCAAGGAATGCAAATTCTGCTTCTCAGCTCTAATGAAATGGCTACCTTACGCTACATTGGTCCGACTGATTTTGCTCCAGGTTTGTGGCTGGGACTAGAATTACGCTCGCCAAAGGGTAAGAATGATGGCTCAGTTGGTGATCGACGTTATTTCACTTGTCGGCCAAATTATGGAGTGTTGGTACGACCAAGTCGCATTGCTTATAGAGGAATCAATGGTGCCAAGCTAGTAGATGACTGCAACTGAACGTCCTGAATTTGCTGAAGTCATCGGCATCAAAGGTACAGCAAGTTGAGTATGGGATAATGGGGAAAGTGAACTGCTGGGATTCTGGTGTGACCTTTTACAGTTCTGCTTTTCACAGTATTTTTGTTACTTTTATAGAGCCCCACTTCATAAAATTATTTTACTGAGTTGAGCTTCATTTTTCCTTCAAACATTTATTTTTCTATATAGTATCCATTCTTGTGAAACAG
Organism: Erpetoichthys calabaricus; assembly: GCF_900747795.2. NCBI lineage: Eukaryota > Metazoa > Chordata > Cladistia > Polypteriformes > Polypteridae > Erpetoichthys > Erpetoichthys calabaricus. Next base: position 132,084,875 of record NC_041396.2, on the reverse strand, counting down.
AAGCTAGGTAATATAGTTTTAACATACTTAAGCAAGTGTTAACAATTAGTGATACAGAGTAAATTGACAGTGCAAAGTTAATGTAAATGCTTCTCAAGATTCAAACACAGTACATTATATTCTTAGTCTTCCTGAATCATCCTTCTTGTCTTGTTTTATTATTATAGTGTTACAGCTGTTTTGATGTTTTAAATTTGAAATTTTCAATCTTCTGTTTTAACATTTTTTATTTTTGTATGCTATTTATTGAGTCAGTGTTGCCTTTACTGAAAAAGTGGTCTGCAAGAAAAGTAAAATCTAGAAAGTTAAGCTGTTTATATACTATAAGTAGTATGAGGTCACAGCTGTCACATTTTGTTAGCAAGCTGTTTAGGTCACACTTGTCCACTATTTATTTGTACGATTCACAAAAACACATTCAGCAATATAAGTGTGAGGGGTTTGGGGGTGGGGGAGCTTTGTTTTTTAGCTTACCACTGCACTTAACATTATAAATTTAATTCACAGGTTATTTCTAGTAAAGAGATTAGTATACTCTGCAGTTCTGCTCTGATTTGTTGCTGCTGTTTAAAGTGCAGTATTTTTGTTGTTGTTGACGCTGCCACAAACCACCATTTGACACTGTGCACACCATCTTTGCATTCTATACATGTCAGCAACATAGCAATATTTTCAACAGGGTATAGAGTTTGCACTTGACAGGTATGGTACATGCCTGTTATACCAAAGCACAATGGATTCAAAGTACAGAGCTGAACATGTAACAAACATTGCAACACACACAGTAATCCAAAAAAACCCAGTTTACCATTACTGGGCTCCTCCATATTTTTTTACATTTTTTCTAATCTTATTTATTCACGGACATTTACCTTTTAAAGATCTCAAAACAATTTTGACATTATGTTTATCAAAGAATCCTAAGTGCAAAAGCTTATTTAGAACCTAAAACAGCATTACATTAAGGTTTATTTCTGCAGTTGCTTCAGTTGGTTTTATGAGAAGATTGTTTTTAAATAAATTATAATATGATAATTGAACTTTTTAAATAATATTCATTGCTTCATTGCATGTAATGTTGCTCTGTGGTGCAGCTGGTTGTTTTAGATTTTAATCTGTTTTATTTAAAGTTCAGTACAGCCTACTGCGTAGAAAGTATTTTCTAATCATAATATAATGTTTAAGTAAGAGAAAATGCTATTTCTAAATTACTATTTGCATATTTAATTCCATATCAGATTTTTTTGGTTCTAAAAAGAGTTACGATTCTAAATATTTTATTTGTTGTTTATTTGTTGATGTCAGTATCAGATACTTCAGCTGTTGTTCTAATGTTCCTTTTCTAGTCCAGAAAACAATGAGAATTTTCACTATGGGTTTGATTTACAGTACATAGCATGAATTTCTAATCAGACTTATGGAGGGGAAGTGTATTCCAGTTGCATTGTATCCTGTGTTCAGCTTGAATTTTGTATATGTAAAAAGTTGTGTGGAAAATTAATCTATTTTCATGTGTGCATAAAATGTACATGCTTTGAAAGTAAGAGTGTTTTATTTATTTATTGTACTCTAATTAAAATGTTTTGCTGTATTTTAATTAAAAATAATTATATTTAAAACTGTTGTCTTATTTGAATAATAATAATGATAAAAAAGCCTAGTACTTAGGGGGTGGTTGTTTTACTATAAAGAGTGGAGGCAATTATTAACACATTTTGGGGAAAAAATGGGTGTTTGTATTATTAATTGCATGATTTCTAAATCAGAATGGCAAAACACGTGAAGCATCCCTGGTTACATGGAATTCAACATATCAATAGCTATCATCATTAATTATACAGTATATCATTAATATAACAGTACACAAGATGAGATTTTCAATGTTGCAGTCAGTGTGTTTTTAGTTAAGGCATGTAAAGTGCATTATTATATTCTGCAAGAGAAAACACACAATTCCCTATGTTTTATCAACCCTATCCATGACTGGACTCCGCCTGTTTTATCTGAGGTAGTTCTTGGTTGTCTGTGGAGCCAGGACAGATCAATTTTTGTAACTGTAGTAAAGTGTGAAACAAGCTGGACTATACCCATCTTTGTGCGTGCCTAAGAGAGAGAGTAGGAACCATAAACAATAACAGTTAGTTGGCATTTACTGTATATTTGAAAATGATAGCATAGAATAAAACCCTTTAGTTGCATGTTTTTGGTTGTGAATTTTTATATGTGCACATTATTTTTATCTTTTATTCTTATTTATTATGACTTATTTTATTTAGGAAAGGAGCCAATAATTTATCAGCTGACTGTATGTTTCTAGCAATATGGTAATATAAAAAAAAAGTTTAATTCCTTTTCTTCATAAATTTCAATGTATGTATATGGGAGAAACAGCCTTAACTTCATTTTAGGAAACATTGAGGAGCCACGAGAATCAAAGACTCAAATCACTTGATATTAAACTCTTTGTTACAGTAAATCAGGCTTTCATTTTAGATGGTTGTTCAGAGGTTGGTAATCAATTATCCTCATCTGCTATGAAGACAGATGACCATGTTTTAACCTCACTCTGACCTTCTACTCTTTCTTCTTCTGTCACTTTCAAATATTGCGCTATCTCAGCACATATCTGAAGATGGCTTAGCAGTAAGTTTAAATTTTACCTACTTTGTCCTTTTTCAAAGAGTAGATAATGTAGCCATTATCCAACTCATATATAACAAAAGAATAGCTAATAGCTTAAACAGAAGTGAGTGAAGTCCTGGAACATATGATTTACAGTACATAGGAATAAGAAGCCTCCTAGAGGTGGGTGTATTACTCAGTATGTAGATTAAATACTCTAGGTCCAAGTTTGTAAAAATATCAGAAGACATGTATTACAGGTTCAACCAACAATATACTACTACTACTACTACTACTACTACTACTACTACTACTACTACTACTACTAATAATAATAATATTTTATTTATATATCAGAGTCCATTATGCAGATATGTATAGGAGGAAAGACAGCCATGTAAAAGTTCAGCATAATGTAAGGTAAGGAAAATAAACTAGTAAGTCAAATCCATGAATGCCTATTAACTCAAATAACTGGAAATTGTTTTACTTAATATTGTCACATATAAGTATACTGTAACTACTAGGACTCATTTGCAATAGCAGTGTATTATATATTTGCAAACTACATTGTTTAAGATTTTAAAAGGGCTAATTATACAGGCTGATGAGATCCACAGGTGATAATCTGTGACTGTGTTCTGCATGTGTAGAGGAACTAAATATGTGGGGTGTCCTTTTTGAGAAACTCCAGTAAAACAAAATAAGTTTTTCAGCATAATCCCTGGGGTTACTAATATGCTTGTTGTAACATTTACAAAGCTTTTCTGTGCCGCTCAAAACATTTTTCTTCTTTTAGCAACAACTCATCTGTTGCTGATTAGACATCTTCATCAACCCTCCAGATTGGAAAGCATATGATAGTTGGTTACGGCTACATCTGGTATATACTGTAGGATGGGTGTGGCATCTCACCAAATATCCATTTTCACGCAGAAGCCCTTAGAGCCCATACTGTATTAGTGTTATTGGGGACATTCTCGAGAAGCGCATGGAAAAGAGTTGATTCTATCCTTGCTGCTTTTAAATTATTGAATGATGTAAACGACAAAGCATATCAGCATTCATAATTGCTAGTTATGTGGACCTTTTGGAGAGAGGTATGGTGCTTTATGTGATGCTACATGAACTAATGAAATTATTTTCTAGTCACTGTCTTAATAAATAATAAAGCTTTCAAAAAACTTTGTATTCTTTATGTGTTAAATAAAAACAGAAATGCAATGTTGTCCCCTTTAGCATTAGCAAACGTTTTTGTATCAGTAATGAAAGCATGTGTAAAAACTGTGCCATATTAGACAGTACACTTTTGAGTTACTAGCATTTCTAATATTGAGTGTCATGGTACAGACGACATGTGTGGCAGCAGGCGCATATCATGCTGGAGTAAGATGTATTTAGTGAAACCTTTTTTATCATCATAGAGTGCCAGCCATTTGTACCCATGCACTCTGTAGGTAGCAGTGAAGATTAATATGTCACTGTGGTCTGGGTATTGAATCAGCGTTGTATTTGTTAAAATAGCCTGCTTATAAATTATTATTATTTCATATACTATATATTAAGTATTATTACTATTACATTAATTTTTTTTGTCGCTATGCTTTACAGCCTCTTTGCTTTCATTTTTGTGCCAGGAAAACGTTAAAAATAACTTAAGATCGTCTTTTCTGGAGCAAATTAGATTGTTGGTTGCCAATTTTTAATTCTGCAGGTCCTAAGGCCATAGGCAGGGCTTTGAAGAGGTGATTAGATTGTTATTGTTTTTTTTTTTTTCTTCAAGCTTCTCCTCCCTCAGCTCAGCTTTTAACATTTTACAGTTGTAGGATCAGCTGTCTTGGTAAATGCAAAGAAGGATTGGAAAGGCCACAGTATATTTAACACACCACCATTTTTAAAAAATATAGTAGTGGAGATTTAGTTTTACGTTCAGATTCCCCACCAAATGCTGGAGACAAATTCTCTAAGAAGCCTATAAGGAAAACAGATTCAATCAGCCTTAAATAAAAATGACTTGGAAGTAGTAGTAGGCTTGCCCTTGCCATTAGCAAGCCAGTTCAGAACACTAATAAAATGTTATACTACTAATTTATTGAAGTTGCGAAGTTGGTTGGGAGGAATGTTACCCATGTTGAGGACTGCATAATCCAGTTCAGGGTTGTAGAAAGCAGGAGTTTCTCTTGGCAGCATTGAGTTCAAAGCAGGAAACAGCACAGGGCAGGGCATATGCCCATCAGAGAGCTCACTCTTACACAGACCCATGCTGGGGGAATTGGGAACGTACATGTGATGTGCAAGAAAAACCCATACAAACATGGGTAATAAATCTGTACAACTTACACTCTGTATACATGACAATAAATTTCAACTGGAACATCTGTGACTTCTATCCTCTAACCAAATTTAGAGCAACATGTCTGTTTTAGGACATTTATGGTTATGCAGTGGTTAGTGCTGCTGCCTCATGGAACCAGCATTCTGAATTACAATCACCCATTCGCTGTCTGTAAGGCATTTCCATGTAATTACTGTCATGCATTTTTCCTCTCACATACCAAAAACATGCATGTTATTTAAACTGGAATTTCTGATTGGTTTAGTGTCATTGAGTCTGGCAACTGACTGGTGTTCAATCTGGGGTTAGTTTCTGCCTTTGTGCCCAATGCTGCCTAGATTGGCACTGTCTCCCTGTGACTCCGAACTTGTTTGAGGGTCAGAGCAAGTTATACATCAAAAGGTTATGCATGTATCTGTTTTTTTAAGAGCAGCACAATAGCCATTGAGCAAGTCTGAGGAAAGACTAACTCTAGACGGAGATGGCAGGTCAGAGGCATCTGGAACTATTTAAACAAAAGTACCTTTGCAAAGAGAAGATAGTCGTCATGGTAGTTCTCTACTTTTGTCTTATATTTAGAGGTGGCCATACCTCTAAGGCCTGAACACAACTTGAACACAATGACACCCAACAAAGGACTACGTTATAGAATTGAATCAAATCAGGCTCCTTTTATCCAATGTTAATTTTGACAATGCATTTTGATTTAGTTTTAGTCTTAGTCTTCTGACTAAGTTGCATTTTAGTTTTAGTCACTTTTTAGTCATTTAATTATTGTTAGTTTTAGTCGACAAAAAATAAATTAATTTTAGTCAAAAAAAAGCAAATCAGTTTCAGTAAACTAAAAGTAAATTAGTCAGTCAAAATCAGATGGATATCATATAAATATGTACAGAATATATTGTACCTCTAAACTATTGTACTAACATGTACACTAATGAGTCAAACCACATGTAGGGCCTTATGTATAAACGATGTATATGCACGAAAATGTGTACATCCTTTTCAATGCTCACTTTGAGATGTATAATAACTAAATTTGGCGTAAAGCTATGTACATTTTCACAGCAGCCTCACACCTTGTGTACACACTTCTCAGTTTTACAAACTGGCGGCACCCAGCGTCAAAGCAGTGCTACTGTTTTTGTGTCATTTCCCTTCTTTTTCATACTGGCATCCATAAGGTGGGGCCTTATCAAATACACCAAAATTGATTGCATATCAGCCCTATGGTGGGCTGGCGCCCTGCCCAGGGTTTGTTCCTGCCTTGCGCCCTGTGCTGGCTGGGATTGGCTCCAGCAGAACCCCGTGACCCTGTGTTAGGATATAGCGGGTTGGAAAATGACTGACTGATTACATATCATTTACAAATTTAATTCACTTGATTGTAATCATTCTGTAACAATATAGTGGCGCACAGAATGGACAAACTATTCCGACTACCATAGCTGCTTTAGAGTTGTTAAAAGTCATCGCACATGGGAGAATTAGAAGAGAGCACGTACTTATAGATTATGACAACTGGCTTCTAAGTTGATTTCGATTTCCAAGAGCTATTCTCTTGGAGCTGTGTGCTGAACTAATGCCGGCTTTTCAAAGGCAGACTTTGAGAAATTGTGTTCTACCTGCTCCTTTGCAAATTCTGTCCACTCACAAGTTTTTAGCCACAGGAGCTTTTCAACATGAACTTGCTGACCGATTGGGTATTTCACAAACATCATTGAGTCACGCCATGCTAGCTATATAGGATGGTATTATCCGCTTGTCGCCCAGATATATAAGATTTCCTTATACTCTTGCTTGAAATGTGCAATTTGCAGCAACGTCCGGTTTTCCAAATGTAATCGGAGTAGTCATCTACACACACATTGCTATTACAATGGCTCTGGACCATTTACAACAGCCAAAGATGAATCACCAAAAGAAGGAGCTGGCATTACATTATCTATAGCAGGAAATCATATTAAAACGGCAGCTCTGCACATTCAGCTTCTTGTGATTTCACTAACTAGTGCAGCAAAAGGCAAGCAGTCCTTTTAAGGATAGAGTGTCACCTCAAAGAGCCATATAAAGAGCAGAGAACTGGCAAATTGGTGCCAACCCTACACTATAAAGGTGCCTTCAGAGAATGAATTTGCTTATGTAAACAGAAACCATTTGCACTCTATTAATGTGCTGCTCTATAGTGTGCTACATTGGGCAAGCAGTAATGTGTTGCATAATGTGGCAAACAATCGTGGCTTGCCTGTACCTGAAGAGATGCAGCATGATGAACCTGACCCTGACCCTCCAAATGATTGACCAAATCAGACAACTTTACAACTTCATTTGAATGTAATTAGAAGAATGTAAAATAGGGTAATCAGATGCAGCATTTATTTTTTAACCAACTAGGGGGCCCCCTGCTCGCTTTGCTCGCCAAACCCCTGGCCAGCACTACACACCAGCCACTTAGCTTCTCTGCCGCTCGCATGTGTGGATTTCACTTTCACCAAACAACAAATCTTTTTAATTGTTGCAGATACGACTCTTCAATGGAAAGAAACACTACTTTTCCCTGATGGCAACATAAATTAGCCGATCTACAAGTCTAAATCCGAACAATATATTTGATCTATTTTCGCTGTTTTGTTATTTCACCGAATAATAATTTCCATCTGTGGTGGGCTGGCGCCCTGCCCGAGGTTTGTTTCCTGCCTTGCACCATGTGTTGGCTGGGATTGGCTCCAGCAGACCCCCATGACCCTGTAGTTAGGATATAGCGGGTTAGATAATGGATGGATGGTTGGATAATTTCTGTTTGATTGCGCTAATGCGGGGCAGCTTTTGTAATATTGTCTGAAACTTTAATATCTGACCGCTTCTTTTTTATTTCGGGCACTGTGCTACTTTCTGAACTTGAACTTTCGAGTGTTTCCTTCACGCT